>NW_006785658.1:70312-87760 GCF_000442215.2 Lipotes vexillifer
GCTTTGGGAGCTGGGAGAGCTTAAATCTTTTCAGTCACATAGAATTGTTTTCCATAACATCTATTTATAAGAAACCTGCTACATTTTCATAAAAATAATCCATCTTTACCCTGATACAATGATTTAAATTGGTAGTGTATTTGTGCAGTGAAACAGCTCTGAGCTGAGAATTTCATATAAAAGCACAACATATAAAATAACCTGAAAGAAAATCAAAAGAGGTGTACTCATTGAAGTGTGTGTGTGTGTGTGTGTGTGTGTGTGTGCATGTGTGTAGTCAATGGGAGCCTTAATATCTTGATCTTATTTCTTTCTCTATTGTAGTCCCTGAAGCACATCTACAGAGCTACTACATTTATAGGAATATCTAGAAGAGATTTGGCTGTCCTGTAGCCTATGAATGATTATTTTCAGGCATAGATGTCACCACTGACCCATCCCATGATTAGGCAGATGATTCTAATATATCACATTCTTACCCTCTGAGCTTTAAGGTCATATAACCTCTAATTAATTTTCAACATGTACTTCATGTAGCCACTTCTATTAATTAAGAATTGGCCCATAAATAAAAACCTATTTGCCATCTCTGATTAGTATAAACTCCTTCACTTTACATTAGGTAAAGCAGTAGCATATGGGTGTTAATGTACTTGCACAAAATTATGCTGGAAAGTGGTAGAATTAGAAATAGGAATCTCTCTGTTGTCCTCAGTTGTCCTACAGTGAATTCTCTACTCTCTCATGCCTTTAGGAAGATTGTTCTCAAATATTATTGTCTTAGGTAGATAATGTGATTTACTTTGCAAAATATGATTTTACTAATCTTGTCTTTTAAGGAATATCTTGAACATTGATGAATTAACCAACTCATAGAAAAGATAATTCAAACAATAAGATTGGGCAATATTGTTTTCTCCCATTTCATGTAGAAAATATGTATCCATTTTAGTATTCAGTGCATACTGGATAGTGCTTCTTTTTTGAGGAATAGAATGTTCAGTGTCATTACTAAATGATGATTAAGAAAATACATTAACAAATAATAGCATAATCCATTTTGTCTTCATCTGTTAATTTTTCCTGAGTGAGAGTTTTTGCCCTATAAATGTGTTTTCCAGGATCAGTTTGCTGAATTTGATTAGAATTGCAATAATAGGGAAAAGCATACGACATTACGGTCAGAAATGGGAAAGATGATGGAATTTCAGGGGGACGATTTTTTCTCGTGTAGGTCTAAACTTGAAAGCACTGAAAGTTTTCATTTTACAAACTGATTCTAGGCTGAAACAATACATTTTCCATTTCATTTCCTAGAGGCTTTGGCAGAAATTTAAAGACTTAGCAGCTCTCACTGAACTTTACCTTGGTTTTTAAATATAATGTCCTAATGTGAATAATCTTGGGAACATAAATATGTTGACAGCTTAATGCTCTGACATTCTATTCTCATTGTCTGATTTTATTTTCTTCTTTTCCACTGATGCTTGAGCATAATTGTAAGCACTGCCTTAGAAAGGCATTATTCAAAACTCACAAAAGGCTATTCTGCACTAGGGAATTAAAAACACATTCACTTCAGAAAACAGGGAACCAACTTTGATTCTAAAATAATTTTCCCAAAGCCCCCATCACATTCAAGAGAAGAATTTCTATAGGGAATGTTTGGCAAATTCTCACATAAAATATCTACAGAATTACCAGGCTGCTGCTATTTGTTAGTGCATTCAATAATATAAGAGTTTAGTATAGACTTTATTTAAAAACTTACACAAGGATTGGAAGAAGTATATTTTGAGTATTCACAAGGAAACAGTATAACATTAATGATTTGATGGATAGCTTGACTATAAGCTCTTAAAATAAATATGTTTTGTAAACGGAATACATAAAGAACTCATCAGTAATTCTGTGGCGTAGTAATGTATACAGAAAAGCTAACTACAGTGAGCTTTGGCATAAAAACTTATTTTCTGCAGTTTTATTCAAAAAGACACTATACTATTTGAAAAATTATAATAAATATACAATCAGTACACCCTCTTTATAAAGCTTTTCTTAGCAACCATGCATTTTATATCTTTAGTTCCCTGGTTTTATTTGCAGTCAAATAAACATTGTAAGTTATTTATGAATTCTCAACTGCAATAGTCTCTTTCTAAAATAGCTTTGTAAAATTATCTTTGTTATAGAAATGCCACATACTTAAATTATCTTAAGAGGGTAATACTCCAAAATTTTCAAGAAAATTACTTGATGTAAAGTGCCTGGTGTGCTTAAGACCTTCACTTGGTTAGATCCATGACTAGGGCGTTAGGGAACAATTTCCATCTCTCTCATGTGACCAGAATTGTGTCCACCTTGAAGGCAGTACCAAACCAGGAGAGAAGAAATTACTCCAGGAACTGCCCTTACTTAAAGCTCTCTTCTGGACAAGTTTATTTCAATAATTGAGAACTGCATTACTTTTTTAATTCAAAATGAAAGAATTAATAGGTTAACAGTAATTAGGAGATGATTTGACATTTAAGCAAGATAACTATTTTAACTCTTTTAATAAATTTATTTCACTTGCAACCTCAGAAAAGTTACATTATGTTCTCAGAAATTATTTTTATGAAAGATCTTGAAATCATTTGTTGAATGGAAAATAACTAGTTTACTTCTAAGAGAAAACATGTTATTGTAGTAAGAGATGTAAAACACAGGTTTGTACTGTGTTTGTGTCATAAGAGATGACAAATTGACTTTAGAATCGGATATATTTGGGTTTGAATTCTAGTTCCACTGATTTTAAATTTTGAAGCCCTGTGTAGCCTACTTGTTCTTTCTAAATCAGTATTTTTATCTCTGTTATTGGGATTAAAACTATATTTAATACGTTTTTATATGAATATTTTATAACAACCTGGTATTTCATTGTCTCTTTAGAGAAGGCATCCCTTAAATAATAATTCCTGTTGCCATTTCTATTATTATTATTATCAAAAAATCATACTGAATTATTAAATCCTTCCATTGTAACAAGTCACCTCTATGATGGAATTTGGACTTAACCTAATTTTGTTGCTACATATAGGTACAACATATACTATATACATATTAACATATATATGGTGGTCCATGTCCTATGAATATGTAAATTACATTAAAAGATATTTATGAGAAGTGGATAGATAATGAGTTACAAAAGTGATGGTAAAGATAAACTCATTATAATCATGGTACTAACCTGCTTAACACTTCATTGGCTCCTAATTATCTACAACTAAATGCCAGACATCTTTTCAGGGCCTACATAAGCTTTATCAACATGGTCCTGCATTGTCTTTCTATTCATGTTTTTTTATTCAATCATTTATTTGTTCAATATTTCGTCTGTTCATTTAATAATTGCACAAATGTTTTTTGATGACCTATTTTGTGTTAGATGCTGAGCTAGGTATTAGGAAAAGATCAATGAATAAGAGAAAATTGCCAATGTAATTGATCCTGTGGTCTCACAGGGGTGGACGTTCAGAGGAATTAATGAAACCATAAATTAATAAATGTCATAGCAGAGACTCATGAACAAATTACTATGAGAAGACTGAAAGAGAATAATTACATTTACAAAGATAGTGTGTATATATTCAAAATTGACAGTTAAGCTGGGTGTTCAAAGTGAGTAGATGATTTTTAGGCAGGAAGATGAGGAAATATAGTCAGAAAAGAGAGGATAGCATATGCAAAAGTGGAATCTAGAAAGGTAGAATGGTTCTGTAATATTGATTTATAATAGGAAGTAATTGGAAACTATCCAGATGTCTAACAACCAGAGGGTTTTAAAATAAATTTTGGTCTATCCATATAATACAATATTTAACCAATGCTAAAGTTATCTCATAACTGGAAATTGATGGTAATATAATGTTATATTTAACAAGAGCAGTCAAACTGATTATATAGTACAAGTTTTATAAATATATTCAATGAAATGTTAGTGAAGCATTTGAGAAACAATAACATCTATTTTTGTTAAAAATTCTTAATGAAAAGGAACTAATGGATTTGAACTAAATATTGAAATGTGTCTCAAATTAAAAGGGAACATTGTTCATAATGGTAAAACATTAGGGGAATTCTCATTACAATAAGGATCAAAAAAGATGGCTGTTACTTCCACTGTCATTTAACATTATTCCAGAATTGCTATGCCATGCAGTTATTTCATAGAAAAAAATTAATGGGAATAAGCAAAATTCTAATTATTTCTGAATGATATGATTTGTACTTGCTACTCCAGGAGAATAAACTGAACAACCTATAAGAAATGATAAAATAATTCAATTAAGGAAACGGACACATAGTTATTATTCAAAAACCTTTACTTAATAATAAATAATAATCAGTTAAAATATAATAAAATGTACCAATAGCAACAATAACATGTATGTCCCAAAATCCATAAAAGAAAATTATAAAGAAAAAATAATGTTACATAGAAATTTTATCTTTTATTTGTCAAAAACCATAAACAACATGAAGACAAAAACAAAATGGCAATGGAGGGAATAGGTAATGAAAAGGGGAAAGCATTCTTAATTTTCAAATCATTACCAAAAAACCATATAGAAAAAGGAGAAAGATATATTTTTTAAATAACTAATGACCACAAATGTTGATATACTAAGCCTAACTCATAACTAAATATATGCAAATTAAGACCATATCATAATACCATTTAAACTTATAAGATTGGCATAATTTTCCTTTTAAGTGATAGTACTCAAAGATGGCAAGGGGATAGAAAGATTGGTAAGGAGATTTCCATCAAAATTTCAAATATATACAGTCTGATCCTATAAGTCCAAATTTAGGAGTTTAACTTAGAGACATGTACAATTGTACAGATGTGTACAGAAAAATATTCAACAAGGGTCATATAGCATAAGATGCGGGTAAGAGTGTGGGTTTTGGGTCCAAAATGTCTGAATGGAAATCCCCAAATGTGTTACTTGTCCTCTCTAAGACTGGTTTTTTAATCTGTAGAACGAGAGAAACAGTGGTAGTTACAACAGATGTTTTCTGTGGGGATTACAAGAATATTGAATTAAAATAACTTAATAAAAAAACAATGTAGAGGGCTTCGCTGGTGGCGCAGTGGTTGAGAGTCCGCCTGCCGATGCAGGGGACACGGGTTCGTGCCCCGGTCCGGGAAGATCCCGCATGCCGCGGAGCGGCTAGGCCTGTGAGCCATGGCCACTGAGCCTGCGCGTCTGGAGCCTGTGCTCCGCAATAGGAGAGGCCACAACAGTGAGAGGCCTGCGTACTGCAAAAAAAAAAAAACATAAACAAAAACAATGTAGAAATACTCTAAGTATAATTCTATAAAAATCAAGTCATTCTGTGGATGAAAAGAAACTACACAGAGAGTTAAAGTGTCAGCTGCGCACTGGGAAGAGACAAAAATATTTACATCTTGAAAATCAAGAAAGAGACAACCTAATTAGAACTGGACAAAAGTCATTGTATGGAAATCTGTCCCTCCTGATATACTTCTCTTCCCCCTCCACAGTGCTCTCTGACCCAAGAAGCTGACTTATGTGGCTCCATTAGTAGGACTCCCATAGTCTGCTGTCTTCATACTGATTTTGGAGAGTAAGAACTGAAGAAAGTAGGAAGGAGAAGAGTATTTATTCCCATGGTTCCCTCCCTTGGAGGCCACTTCCGGTTTGTTTGATGGAAGGTCAGTGAATTTCTCAAGATTGCCAAAATTACATAGCTCCTTTTTTGAAAATCTCATTAGGTAGATATTGAAACTTCTTGATATTTTTCTCATTTCTCAGCTTTTATGGTATTAACGTGATATCTAGGAATTATTTTTCAGGTTGAACTTCAAAGACACTAACTTTTTGTGTCTATTCTGCCATTTAAATATCTGAGGAAATTTTTTAATTCAACAATTATATATATTATTTACACCTTTGTAATTAATGCTTTTCATAACTTTTCCTGCTTTATTACTATGCTTCATCATGAATATGCTCTGTTCTTTATCTTTGTGCACATATGAAATGCACATATTTTACATTACTGCTCTGATTACTCTTTTAAGTCTCCTTAGGTGTAAGTTCTGCATATTGTATCTGCTGGTTCTATTTCAGTGTCTTGGCTTTCCTAAAAATGTTGATAATTCTTGATTTTGGCCTAATATTCTGTGGTAGAATTCTTGAGTCTGAAACTGAAGATTGCTGTGGAGCTTCCTATTTGCTTTCTACTTTTAGATAGTTCCTACAGCTTCTTATTAACAATTCTTCTTCCGGTTAAACATGATTATAAATTTATCAATTAAAAATATAGATTTTTATAAATTTTGATCAGAGATTCATAACTGTTTAATTTTTTTTCTTATCCAAGAGTCAATTAGGAAGAGATTTTTGTTCTTATCTTGTTATTTCATATATGACTGGGTTTTTTTGTTTTTTTTTACGGTACGCGGGCCTCTCATTGTTGTGGCCCCTCCCATTGCGGAGCACAGGCTCCAGACACGCAGGCTCAGCGGCCATGGCTCAGGGGCCATGGCTCAGGAGCCTAGCCACTCCGCGGCATGTGGGATCTTCCTGGATCGGGGCATGAACCCGTGTCCCCTGAATCGGCAGGCGGACTCTCAACCCCTGCGCCACCAGGGAAGCCCATGTGTTTTGTATATTTTTGATGTTTGGAATTTATTGAGATATTCTTTGTGGATTAAATTAAAATGTTTTTAAATAAATATATATTAATTCAATCATTTTATTAATACATTATTTAAAACACTTCAAAATAAATATTTCATGGTGATAAAAACCAAATAATTAGATTAATTTTACTTTCTCACAGAAAGCACAAATATTTTTTAGACACAATCACAATATTCAATTTATATTGCATTAATATGAAAATGATATAGAAATACAGAAACTCAATTACTAATTGATCTAGGAATAGGATATTCTGACCTTCATAGCAATGTTAGAATGCTTTGGTGGTGACCATTCTCCCTTATCTCAAAACCTTTTGTAGAACCAGTCACTAGAGGCAAGACCTAAATAAGATGAATGCAAGAGCGTTTCCACAGTGCCAGTTCATAAATAATGCTAAAATATAACGAAAATAAATAAATATTGGTCCCATTAGTTTTGATATAAATGATTTGCGAAAAGTTAAGCTTTGTTTTGTGTCTTATTTATCTGGGCATATTACATAATAAATTTAAATGGATTTTGCTGTGGAATTTTACTCTAGGGAACAATATTGTTATTGTGTTAATTTTTGAATGGTAATTAATGGGACTCTCCTTAATGGCTGAAGCATTTACAACCATTTTATCTGTATGGTATATACTCTTTGACCAGTCAAATCGTAAGCATTAAAAAAAATCTTACCAGTGGTATTATACCTTTTTTGCTCTGGTCTGAATTTGAAGCAAAACTTTGTGAGACTCAGTAGAAAGAAAAAAATACGTTGAAGAAATTTTGGTACTTTATCCTATAAGTTCTTTGTGGAAAACCTACATGTACGCTCTAAAGAAATCCATGGGGCATTATAAAATGCTCTTCAGAAGTCAGAGAGAAGGTTGTAATGGTAGAGATGTTAAAAATCTGACTGGGTAAACCACTTGGGAATAGAGACCGTATAATGAGTAATAATCTTTCAAAATAATGGGCGGGATGACCTAATGAGACATTTCCATTTCCAAAGTCTATGAACCCTTTAGCTTCACTGCAGAAAGCAAAAATTTTGTCTGTAGGAGTTATATGACAAAATCGCATGCATTGGGCTAGTGGCTTAGCCAGCTGGGTAATGATGTGTTAAGGCAATTGAAGCCCTAATAAAATTGGACTTCTGTTTGTAATGGAGGCAAAATATAATTTTATTTTTCAGTCTAAATCGTACATTGCTTAGTGATGTACCCATATACTGCCCATTTAGATAAAAGTTAATTTCTTTCTGGAATAAATAATTATTTCATTGATCAATGTCAGTCTTCATAATGGATGTGAAAAAAATAACAGAAATATTAAATCCTAACTGATGCTAACACAATTCAGTTGAGGAAAGTGTTTTATCTTGTCCAGAAATTTCAGTTTTAAAATAAATACTCCATTCATCAAAGCCTAAATAGTAAAAATTATTACTTGTATATTTATTTAATTCTCTATTACATAGACTGTAATTTAAATTTTAAATTTATTCCTGTGGATTTTGTGTTGTCTTTTTATGAGTCTATTTTCCTGGGCATTTTTCATTAAGTAGTATGCTAGTGTACTATGTCTCAATGTTCAGAAATTCCTTCAGCTATCTATTAAAATGCCTTTTCTGGTTTCCACATATTTTTTATATCACTTATGAATTTTTTCATAGGCACAGTTCTGTCACAAAGTAAGAATTTTTCTTTCTAATTTTTTTAAAGTAATTTGAAACCTAGTTTGAAATTGCAAGAACAGTCCAATTCTAAACACTCTTACTCAGATTCAATATTTGTTTATATTTTGCTCCATTTCAATTTGCCTTATCATTCTCTCTCTATATATACACAAATTAACACACATGTATCACATACACACATATGCAGCTATTAATATAGTTATATATTTTTCCTAAACCACTGACAAGTAAATTGGAGATATAGTGCTCCTTTACCACTAAATACTTCAGTATGTATTTCCTAAGAAAAAGGATATTCTCTTACATAGCCACAGTATAAATTTCAAAGAAAAAATTTTATATTGATATTTGTATTTAATCCACATTACATATTAAACTTTTGTCATGTCAATTTCCTTAATCCCCTTGTCCAGAATCTAATCCAAGATAAAGCATTGCATTTGTTTGTCACCCCTCTTAAATATTCTTTAATGGACTTGTTCCCTAGGCTTTCTTTGTCTTTCTTGACGTATATTTTGAAGCATACTGACCAGAATTTCCCTCAGTTTGGGTTTGTCTGAATTTCTGTATGATTAGATTCAGATTATGAATTTTTGATGAGAATTCCACAAAAGTGATATTCTGCCCTCCTCAGTGAATCATATCAGGAGGCACATGGTGTCAGTTTGTTCTAATGTTAGTGATGTTAACTTTGATCATATGGTTAAAGTCTTTTTAATTTAATTTGTGAGTATTTGGAGACTGTAAATATCCTGTTACTCATCAAATTTTATCCACCATTTATAGTATCCATTAATAATTTTTCTAACTCTATAATTTCATCTATATTTATTAGTCGGCATTCTACTCTAAGCAAGAAATTTCCCTTCTCCATTCTTTCTTTCTTTGTTCAGGTATATATATATATATATATATATATATATATATATATATACACATTCAGAGTATCATTGAATCTTCTTCTATGGATGACAGTCTATAATTATCTATTTTGATGCTCAAATTGTTCCATGTTTGGGCAATGGGAATGCCTTCAAGCTGCTTACTGTGTCCTTTTGATAGGCTTCTACCACTTTTAGGCTCAAAATATGTTCCAGGCTCATCTTCTGCTATCCCTATCCTAGCCTTGAAATCAGCTATTTTGCCAAAAGAGACCTGTTTCCTTTTAGTAGATAATGCTATTTAAACCAAGGTGTGAACATTAGGAGTGCTAACTGCCTCTGGTGTTCATTGCTTCTAAGCCCTATGGGGAAATAAATCCAGATCTCTGAATTATGCATGTTTGTTGTTACTAGTGCCATTGCTTTTATGCCACTCGGTGGACAGAGTTATATGTCTGTGTGTAGGTATGTATGTGTGTATGCACAAACATATCTATTTTTTCTCTTCATTGATTGATATCTTCAATCAATGCATATATGTTGTCTTCCGGGGCATCTCACTTCTGTCTTCTCAGGTAAACTGTCCTGGGCAAATCTAGTCATTCAGTGAAACTAGAACTCCTTTCTTGGACTCCTCATCTCATTGAGACTTCTGATCAGCTCAGACTCTACTTTCTTGCTCCCTGGAAGGAAAATGCCCCCATGAGGATCACTTCTTTGTGTTTTTCTTCTCTCAAGTATGACAGTCCTATGCTGCTTGTTGTTCAGTGCTTGAAAACAGTTATTGCATACATTTTTTTCTAGTTTAGTAATTCTCTTCATGGGAGAGATATTCCAGTATTAACTACCCTGTCATGGTTGAGAGCAAAACTCAAGCAAGAATTTTTAAACAATTGGCTTATAAAAGAGTATATGTGTTACTTGTTAATGTGAAAGCAATGGCTCTTGGATATAGTAACATTTTAATATGTCTATTGACAACAGAACACTAAGTACCCCCAATTTTAATATAAGTGGACTAAAGGAAGAAAGAAAATAATTTTCTTCTTTTTTTTTGCGGTATGCGGGCCTCTCACTGTTGTGGCCTCTCCCGTTGCGGAGCACAGGCTCCGGACGCGCAGGTTCAGCGGCCATGGCTCGTGGGCCCAGCCGCTCCACAGCATGTGGGATCCTCCTGGACCGAGGCATGAACCTGTGTCCCCTGCATCAGCAGGCGGACTCAACCACTGCGCCACCAGGGAAGCCCAGAAAAAAAATCATTTATTTCTACTCTGACTTATTCAAACAAAATTTAAAAGTATCAATACTAAACTGAAACTTTCCTTGATGCCTTTTTTTGTTAGAAGGTACAGAGTTATTACATGTGTTTAAATTTAGCAAAAATCAGTGATACAGCATACTTTCTTGCTTTATTTAGCCAGCAGCATGTTTCAGGAAGAAAGGTATATCATGTCATCTTATCTGCAAAGAATCACTTGGATTATATATATGCAAAGTATCCAGATTTGTATTACTGTTATAAACTTGGATTTATTCAGATGATATTAGTGCTTAAGTACTAATGCATTCCATTTGCAAAATAGTGCCACTTAAACATTCAAGTAGATATTCCACACATCCATCAAACCATTAAGCAATGTTATTCTCCTTTACTACTTTTGCATGTGGGCTCCTACCTTTCAAATATGTGTCATTTGAATCACATTGGAATATTTATTAGGTGGATTTTTTTATTCTGCTGTTTTTTTAAAATGGGTATTGTATTAGCCTAGATTTATTTATGAATAATAATCGTAAACCCTTTTTTGAATAATTTATTTCTAATTGGTAAATTATAATCAGTGACGTTTTTAAAAAGAAAACTAAAAATAGTAGTATAACCACTTATATGATGTCTTCTTTGGAATTCAAAAAACTGTTTTGATAATTTGTACTAAAGATATGTGGGCGGAATTTTGGCAGTTGGGGAGATCCATGAACATTTGAATCAGTGAGACACGGAGATCAGATTTCCTTACTGGTTTAGACATGTGTCAGAAGAACACTCCGAATAAAAAGTATAAGTTATAGCTTTTTGCCTATAGCTGCTTTTTGTTTAGATTATATTAGATGAGCTCTTCTACTATGTCATAATCATTTCTGAGATACATGTGAAGAACATTGCTATTGATTATAATTATGATACTGATATTTGTGAATAGATAAATCAGAGTGGATTCAAGGTTATCCCTTATAATAACACATTTGGTCACTTGCATTCCCATGTAAATTCTTACTTATAAAGAAGGAAAGAATTATAGCTGGCAGCTCGAGGTTACCCATAATTCTCAGTCAGCCATGGGAATATATCCTACATGTACGTGTCATCAATCATGTATCTCAGCAGAAAAGTAAATATTTAAGAAAAGATGTTCTGTAGTGAGATCTTTGTACACAAAGATGATCTTATTTATTTTTGGATTCCTAGTGCTTAGCACATAGTAGTTGTTCAATATATTAGTATTAGAGCTGGTGTGGGGGAGGAGGCAGGATAAGAGATTCTCTCAACCCTTTTCAAAAACTGCATATTTTGCAGATTTTACAGAATTCAAAGAGGAAAAACAAATTGGTCAATTATTATTTTTTGAATAGATGAATAAAAATATGAATAAATGAATATAAATGCATTTAGAAATTCTTACTTTGTATTGGATGAGAACTGTTTTATATATTTTATTCATTTATATCCTATGAAATAATTTGTGGTTGGAAGAAATGTTCTAAATAGGTCTCTCTCTTGAAGTTTAATTACCCATGTTTCTCTGCTTCTGAATAATTTTACAATAAAATCGTCTTTAGGGAATCTTGTCCATCTAAAGCCCAGTCCATATATACCCAGCAGAATGTTCTGTAATAATTATTAGCTATCTAGTTGAAGTGGCTGATTGGATATATCAATATCCTGATGAAACAAGTGACAGACATATATTAATATATTATTGTCTATAAAACATGCTTTTTTTTTTGTGGTATGCGGGCCTCTCACTCTTGTGGCCTCTCCCATTCCGGAGCACAGGCTCCGGACGCACAGGCTCAGCGGCATGTGGGATCTTCCTGGACCAGGGCACGAACCCGTGTCCCCTGCATCGGCAGGCGGGCCCTCAACCACTGCACCACCAGGGAAGCCCAAACATGCTTTTTTTAAAAAATGCAAAACCTGAGATAATAATGAGGCATGGATTGTTGATCTGAGCTAGGTTTTTACATGGGAGCTCTTATTTTAAAAAGATCTATTGTAATCTGTAAAACCATTGGGTGTCTAGCAAATGGGCTGGGTATTTTGGTCATTTTAGAAGAAAAGAAGTTGAAACAAAAATTGTGTACATACCCATCATAAATCTGAACTCTGAGATTATGATTTTATAAAAATATCATTCTTTTCTAAATGATTGCTATATATTTAAGGCTGTACATAGGCTGTAGACACTTAATGATAATTTATCTTAGCTAACACATTCATCTGAGGGTAACATGCTTTCAATTCATTTACATTACACTCACTGTTTTTGTCTAATGTTGGATTTTGTTGTGGTGGTTGTTACCGATGTGATTCATTGTATCTCAGTGTAGTTTATAGATTTGTAAAATAATGCTGAAAATAAAGTAAATACTACAATTTTGAAAAACATTTTGAGTGTATTGGTAAATGAAATTCAGTGTGAATATAGAATATGAATTTAAATTCACATTTAGTTCACATTTTAGTATGTTGATTTTGCACAAGCAATCAAAACAGAAATGTGAAATAGAAAGTATGATTAATCTAGTCACACATTCAACAACTACAGTATTTATTGAGCATGAACTATGTACCAAGCATTGCCAGAGATACTAGGGATATAGCAATGAAAAAACAATCCCAGTCCCAACTCTCATGAAGCTTCTATTCCAGTCATAGAAGAAAGACACTACATTTTTTAAGAATATATATATAAATTAATAACACTGTAGATGCTAATAACTGTTATAAAAATGATTAAAACAGAATCAAGGAAATAACGAGTGATGGAATTGGGGGGAAGGTGATTTTATGTAGCATGGCCAGGCTTCCCTGATGTAACATTGGAGCAGAGACAAGAAGGAAAAAGGTGGACATCTGAGAAAAGAAACTTCCAGGTAGAGGGAAGAACAAGCCAATGGCCCTGAGGCAGGAGTGTGCTTGGCATTTTGGAAGAACAGAAAATGGATGGATATAACTGGAGTCTAGTCTAGAGGAGTGACTTTAAATAATAATAGACAAATAATTACTTAAACATAGTATACAAATAGAGAGTACGGTAACCTGTGCTTGAATGTTGCAGAATACTACCTAAGAAAGCAATTTTCAGTATGAACAGGAAGTGTGAGGAGGAGTTAACAATATTATGGGTTTGGGGAAAAACAGGATGATTTTTCTTGAAAGAGCAAACAGTTTGTGTCAAGGTCTAAGGCAAGAAAGATTGGAGAGAATCCCTCTGTAGTTGGAACATGGTATGTGAAAGAGAAAGTGAAAGCATATGAGATTAGAAATATAAAGAAGGAATAGATCATGTAGGTGGAGATTCATGAGTCATATTAAGGTTTGGGGCTTTATCTTAAGGAAAGTGCGTCAACCATTGGTTTAAATGGGGGAGAAGAGAGTGACATGAATAGTCACTGAATAGGTTGCATTTTTAAAGCAATATTCTGAAGACTTGATGAGAGGGCTCTTTGAATGGAGCCACTAGCAATTCTTGATCTTGGAAGTAGCTTAGTGAAAGCTGTGGCATGGAAAAACACACAGTAATAAACTTAGGACACCTTGTTTAAATTATTAGTTTTTAAGATTGAAGATTTGGCTGTAATGATATATGAGTATTTAATTCTTTATAGTATAAAACAGTGTGTAAAACTTTGACTGTATGCCAAATTATGCCTTAGGTAGAGAGGTTTTCCTCTTTTTGTGTGTACATCTTTGAGGAATTAGAACAGTGGAGCCTTTGAATTTACTTACATGAAATTTAGATGACAGTTGTCAGCATGGAATTATTTGGATTCCTTTAAAAAAGAGGGTGCTGAGAGAGAACAGGTACTGAAAAACAATCAGAGTCCAGGAGAAAGAAGAGTAGCCACTAAAGGAAACTGGGAGTCAATGGGAGTCTTTCATCAAAAGAGTGAGTTGGCACGATGCCATACAAGTGGGAATTTTAAGAAGGAGCAAACTCTCCATTGCTGAGTGTTGAAGAGAGGACAAGGAGTGAAGAGATGAAAAAAGTTTTGCTGTATTTAAGAGAATTATTGATTTAGGGCAGACATAAAATATAATTTTTAAAGTCTATGGAAAAGATTAAAAATAGACAGAACTACAGTGCAACATGTGAATCATATTTTGTCCAAGGGTTTCTAGGTGAGTGGATAAAGAAGTTGTGGCACATATATACAATGGAATATTACTCAGCCATAAAAAGAAATGAAATTGAGTTATTTGTAATGAGGTGGATGGACCTAGAGTCTGTCATACAGAGTGAAGTAAGTCAGAAAGAGAAAAACAAATACCAGATGCTAACGCACATATATGGAATCTAAAAAAACGGCAGTGATGAACCTAGTGGCAGGGCAGAAATAAAGAGGTGGATGTAGAGAATGGACTTGAGGGCATGGGGTGGGGGAGGGGAAGCTGGGACGACGTGAGAGAGTAGCATTGACATATATACACTACCAAATGTAAAATGGATGGCTAGTGGGAAGCTGCTGCATAGCACAGGGAGATCAGCTCAATGCTTTGTGATGACCTAGAGGGGTAGGATAGAGAGGGTGGGAGGGAGGCTCAAGAGGGGAGGGATATGGGGATATATGTATACATATAGCTGATTCACTTTGTTGTACAGCAGAAACTAACACAACGTTGTAAAGCAGTTATACTCTAATAAAGATATTAAATTTAAAAAAAGCTAATTTCATAAAGCCTTTATCTTGAGAATTGTTTCTTTAAAGAAACTTTAAAAGTTAAAAAATACAAAATTTGACTCTATTATTTGTATAATTGAAATTTAAAAGAGCATTAAAAATGTCTTTTCATACAAGCCTAGTTCAACTTCTCTTATTCAAACACCAATGTCTAGGCTGGGTAGGCAGTTTTACAGTTTGAGCTAAAGCCCTGCTAGGGATCCAGAGAAAGAGGTATTCCAGGACTAAAAGTGGCCTCTTTCTCAACTCAGGACATTGGATATAGAGCCAAAGTTATGCAATGTATGCGTTGCTATAGGGAAAGGAAAGGCACATCCATTTTCTTTTGCGTTACGCGGGCCTCTCACGGCTGTGGCCTCTCCCGTTGCAGAGCACAGGCTCCGGACGCGCAGGCTCAGCGGCCATGGCTCACGGGCCCAGCCGCTCCGCGGCACGTGGCATCTTCCCGGACCGGGGCACGAACCCGTGTTCCCTGCATCAGCAGGTGGACTCTCAACCACTGCACCACCAGGGAAGCCCAGGCACATACATTTTGACTAACTCATTTCTATTTAGACAAATAGAAACATTCCTCAAAAATAAAAAATGGTTCGTCATATAAAATCCTTCATAATTGTTCTGTTTATCTTTTAGAATAGAATTAATCTGTGAATAGAATCTGTTCTATTAATTAAAATAGAAACATTCTTACATGACAGTGAAAATAAGATGCCTACTAGAAATATATTCAGAGATGATAGGAAGGTTCAGTTCTCCAGTAAAACGTCCCACAATTTGTTGTTTTGTACTAAGAATTTAGTCTTTTCAAAAACTAAGAGAAAATCTGGTTAATTTGAAAAAACCCTTGGCCAATAATTAGAAAACATAGGTTCAATGAGGAGGGTTTTTCTAATTCAGTGGCTAATTTCCTTGGGCAAGTCACTCAATCTCTCCTAAATTTTCATCTTCTAAGCTATTAAAGTGGTATAAACATGTAAGATGATTATGGTGACCCTAAAGATATTTCTCTAAAAAGCTTAATATGTCACTATTAGGGCTGGTGTCAGGGAGGAGGCAGGATGAGAGATTCTCTCATCCCTTTACAAAAACTTCATATTTTGCAGACTTTACAAAATTCAAAGGGGAAAAACAAATTGTACCATTAGTTTTCTTCTGGTTCTAGTTTGATGAGGAGAAAGTTCTATGATTGTTAGGAGGATGCACTTTCTTTTCCAGAATGGGGAGGTTAGGAATGAAACTGAAAGAACCTATGAGTTTGTGCAGCCTTGTCAGTGATAGTAAATCCAGATAAATGATATTGATGGCTTTGGTTTGTGAATTGGGAGCTGTTATGCACAGCCCCATGCAGATAGGCTCACACTGAACAGAGGGTGAGAAACATATGTTTGCTACTTTTTCTATTTAGATTGTTTCGAAGATTTATTACTTTGGGATGTTGAGGCAGCTTTTTAGAGTTCAGTGGTTGTACATTCCTTCAGGTATTGAAAACGCTTGGAAGTCCTTAAAACCTTAGTGCCAATCTGCAAATTTCCTTCCGCCTCCAAACTGATCAGCTTTCCTGTGTGCCAAAAATATCCTTTCCCTCACTTATCCTCCTTTGGTTTACTTTTTTACTATTTCCTCTTCTTCAAAGTTCTTGGAAAATAGCCTAATGCTGATATTTATAGAACTTACTGGTTATTTTTAAAAATTCTTTCAATTTGGCATTCTGTCACATTTAATTTAATAATCCTGTCAGTTCTCCTTGTTCTCTCTGTAGCATTTGGCACTGATTATCTTTTCTCCCTTGAAATTCTTTCCTCTTTGCTTCCAACATATTGTGCTTCCTTTTATTCTCCAGTTGTTGAAAGCTTCTTGTCTGTCTCTTGTTTACTCAGTCTTGGCTGTCCTCATGTTTCCTAGATTTATCTATGTTATTTGTTTGCTTAACATATATTTACATGTTTCAACTACAGTGTCTCTAAAGATGACTTCTTATATATATCTCAAGTTTTCACAGGGTCAGTGATTAGTGAATAATTAAAAATCAAAGAAGTGTATTTTGAAAGTAATTTGCAACTTGACCGGAGAGTTCTTCAATACCAAAAACTTCAGCTGAAAGTAACAGTCTTTTACTTTTAAATTTCAGAATATCCCCTTAATGGCCTGCGTTTTTGTTTTTGTTTTTGTTTTTCTTTTTCTTTCCACAGCAGGA
>NW_006785658.1:87770-120581 GCF_000442215.2 Lipotes vexillifer
TTTTCTGATTATTAAAGTGATTAACATTCAGTATATAAACATAAAAATAAAAGACTAAAGTAAAAAGACCAATTGTAATATTAGATAATATTAAACATTTGACTGTGATAGGTATTATACTAAAAACTTCTATGCATATGTTGTTTATTTCTCACCACACTGCAATGAAGATATTAATATTATTTCCCTTCCATTGATGGAAAACCAAGAGCAGATACTTGCCTCAGTTCACATAGCTATTTAGTGGTAGAAATGGGATACAGACATATATCTATCTGACTTAAGAGCCCAACTTGTTCATCACTTCCTTGTCCTACTTAGGGATAACAGTGGTATAACTTATGTGCATGATATAAATTAGGTGCATCTTCCTCCAGCCTTCCTTCTACATGCTACATCATCTCTGCCTAATAAAAGTACCCTCCTCTGAATATATGAGGAAAAGAAGGTTATTTCATATGCATTTCCAGCTCACACCTGAAAGCTCCATCTCAGGGGCTCATGTGCCCCCATGTTGTTTCTAACTTCATTGAGGTCCAGGTCTTCCTTCACGCAGGATACCCAAACTCCTGCTGCCTGCTGCTTCTCTCAGTATGCGGTACTGCCTCTGCGTGGGCCTTGGGTGAGGAAATGGATACAAAGCAGGCCACATTTCTCTTTTTTTGTCCCATTCCATTGCTCTCCCACCAACATCAGCTGAAGGTTGGTCAGGTGTGTCAGATTTTACTGAAGTGTTGGAGGAAATAAATATATAATGGTTTCCAAGTTTAAAACTATTTGCCAAATACAACTGTTTCCTTATTCTGATGGCAAGCATAGAAGGGATAGACTCCACCCGTGGGAGTTCTCTTGTGGACTCAACCTAGTTCCTAGCCATAATGCTCTCTAGGTAGGCCTTCCCACCTCTCAAAGAGGAACTTCTTTCTCAAAACTCTATAGTTTGAATCTCTATACCTCAGCACTTTGGGGAACCCTACCTCATACCCATAGAAATTTGGGCATCAGATCTGTCCTCCTTTCCCAATTCATGCTTGCTGCTTAGGTAATCAGTACATCTCCAACAGTGCATACCCCAAGCATCATTTATTCAGTGTAAAAAAACAGCAGGACATGTCAAACTGTTCTTTTGAACTTCAAGTACAAGAAAAGAGCCCAGTTATAGTGTTTGACATTCCAACTCCAAGTTGTGTCCCCAAGTGGCCTCCCTACTTGTATGAGATACAAACAAATCTGTTCATTCTTTGAGGTCCTCAACTGAATAACTATTGAATTAAACGTAGGCATTCACATACACCTCTCACAGATAAGCTTTAAATCTCAGAGCCAGCACAGTGTAAATCTATTCAGCTTTTTTTCTTTACTTGTTGCTAAGAGTGTTTATGTATACAAAAAGAAGACATAATAGAATTCCTATGTATGATAGCAAAACGGGGTATACAGACTTGGCAGGAGGAGGAACTACTCATTCTGACTTTTCCTGTAGAAACTGATATTGTTAACAATGGATTACTATTTTCTACCATCTAATTAGAGAAATAGGAGATAAAGGATAATGATGCCATAATATTTCTTTGGGAATAAATTATTCCTAATGAATTTTTTCTTCTTTATTTTCCTTTATAATCTTCTCTGGATGATTTCTAGCATTGATTTTTTATTTTGAGATATATTTTTTTCATCATATAAAATGTATTTTACAATTCCTAGGTTCATGTGATTGTTAAAATGAGGAATATATTCTATTTTATTTAACTGCTTTGGAACTATAGTAAATTAAATTCCCATTATCATTTATGTAGTGGGGAAAAATGATTTGATGTGGAAACATGAATAGGAAGGAAGATGGTGCAAAATAGAGGCATGGAAGAAATATTGTTTCAAGACATAAACCCTATGACATCATTTTTTAAAATTCTTTATTCAAAATATTCTTTGTCTTATGGTTATTTCTATATACATTTTACTTCTTTTATTGTAATATAAGATCCTTGAGGTCAGAAAGAGGAATAATGTGCTGATATCTGTGATAAATATTTGGTTCTTCATTAACTCTTTAAAACTCAACAGGATATACTGAAGGCACTTAGATCCTTAAAAAAAGACAAAAGATTTGAAAAGAGTTGGTAGAGGATATAGAAGACATTGGGGACCTGTATTGATCAATACAGTAGCCAGTAGTCGCAGGTGGCTGTTGAGCACCTGAAATGTGGCTAGCCCACATTGAGATGTGCCTTAAGTGGATTCTGAAGACTCAGTATAAACAATGTTATAAGTTACATACTACCAAAATATTATCCTGTTTTATAGATAAGAGAACTAGAGGCAAGACCATTCAAGTGACTTGTCCAAGTAATCAACTAGGTCAGCGGGCAGGGCCCCAGTTAAATTAGGAAGTCTGGGTCTAGAGCCTAAGCTCTTAAATACTTTGCTTTACTTATATATTCTTAAAGCTAAAATTTATTAAGAAAGGAAAATTTTCTCAGTTACTAAGTTTCTATAAGAATTTCACTTATACATATTCTTTAAAATGGGGCTCATATATCACGTTAATTTTATAGACCGGAGTGCTAAATACATAATTGATAGAAACAGCTCATTCCTACAAGTCAGAATTCAATTATTGTTTTATTGTCCTTACCCCTCTGCTCTAAATCTTGTATTGAGTCTAACTTATGGGATTGGGGCAGGGGAGGCAGTTTATAAGCAACATATTATAAATATATCCCTTTTCATATAATGTGGGAGGAAAAAAAAGATTACTTTAAAAAGTTGCCATCCACTGTCAGTGTAAAAATCACAAGTCATTTCCTCATGTATATGTTTTATCTTGTTTTGATTATTTTATATTGTACCACAAGAGCATTCCCAGGCACCCAGTGGTCTCCAAAGTACAGTATGGGGCTTCACTGGTGGCGCAGTGGTTAGGAATCTGCCTGCCAATGCAGGGTACAGGGGTTCAGGCCCTGGTCAGGGAGGATCCCACATGCTGCGGAGCAACTAGGCCCATGCGCCACAGCTACTGAGCCTGTGCTCTAGAGCCCACAAGCCACAACTATTGAGCATACGAGCTACAACTACTGAAGCCTGTGTGCCTAGAGCCCATGCTCTGCAATGGGAGAAGCCACCGCGATGGGAAGCCTGCGCACCACAACTAAGAGTAGCCCCAACTTGCCGCAACTAGAGAAAGCACGTGCACAGCAACAAGGACCCAATGCAGCCAAAAATAAAAAAATAGATAAATTTTTTAAAATTTAAAAAATAAAGTACAGTATGATTTCATATGTCCTGGGGCAGAACTCAATATGTAATTGTGCTTGAAATATAACTACATTTTGTTTTTTATTAGGGAAATTTACTAAGCTTTTTAAAAAAATGTAATTAATAAACCTATGCTAGGAAATGAAGTTCATTTAAATTTTTACCATGTAGAGAACAATAGGCCTTTTGATGTATGCATGAATTTAAAACTATTATGTATCCATGGAACCAAAATTAGGGTGTTTTCACCTAATCCAAATATATTAACTCTTTACACAGTAGCCCTAGAACACAGACAAAACATAAGGATTTAAGTAAATGATAAATTCACTTTATTTTTAAAGGAACATAATGATGAAGTCAGTGTTTTGTAGCAGCTAATTATTTCATTAGTTGTATGCATTGTATCATTTCTACATCAGTTTCCATCAATGAGAAATTTCTTTTGTAATTTGTGCCAGGAAGAATTTTCTCTCTCCTGAGATGATGATGTAATGCTTCCTTTTTGATGATAAGAACTATTAATTTGTTTTCTCCTTTTTGCCCAGGATGTCGGGAAGTACCTGACCAAATTACAAATTTATTCAGTGACCATATCATTTAAAATATATATTCCTTCAGCATGATAGTCTATCTTTAATTTACTAAGTTAGTTTACATGCATTTTTTGAGAGTCGCCTCAAAACATTTTTGGAAAAGAACAAAAATAAACTCAATAATATGTATTTATAGGGAGCCAATGGGGTTTATTAAGTAAGAAAGAAAGGCAAGGAAGGAATGGAGGAAGGGAGGGAGGGAGGGAAGAAGGAAGGAAAGTGTGTCAGTGGTGTTTCAAAATGTTAACATCATTAAAACTTGGTGAAGGACCTCTTAGGAACAAAAGTTGACATACGGGACTTCTCTGGTGGCACAGTGGTTGGGAATCCGCCTGCCAATGCCGGGGACATAGGTTCGGGCCCTGGTCGGGGAAGATTCCCACATGTCTCGGAGCGACTGAGCCCGTGCGCCACAGCTGCTGAGCCTGCGCTCTGGAGCCCACGGGCCGTAACTGCTGAGGCCCGAGCGCCTGGAGCCTGTGCTCCGCAGCGGGAGAGGCTGCCGCAGTGAGAGGCCCGTGCGCCGTGGCAGGGAGTGGCCACCACCCACAGCGGTGAAGACCCAATGCAGCCAAAAATAAATAAATAAAATAAAGTTAAAAAAAAAAAAGTTGGCATAATAACTATGTTAGTTCCACCAGTGTGTCTAAGCAATGAATCTACCTTTCCTGTGCCCAGCAACAGAAAAGAGCTCCTGTAGAAATGCACACATCCTGTATTAATGAAGAAAATCAGCTGACTTGCTCTTAACTGAAGGGAAAGCAATTATCATTTAGGCAGGTGAATCAGCTGGTGTTACTTCCCACCTCTACCTCTGTCAGCAGCTAATGAAAATGTTATGCATGTTGAAGGCATCAGCAACAAATTTGTTTTGAATTGCATGTTGTACCAAGCTCACTTTTAATAATATCCTCCCATGAAATGACAAGCTAAACTATGTGTCCTTTGGGATGATTTATAAGAAGGGTTAGGTCCCCGTTGTGACATTTCCCGTGTTTAAATCACTGCCGACATTTAAATAACAGAAGAGCAGTTGGTAGTCCTACCTAAAAAATAAGTCAGAGTGAGTCTAAAAAGAAATTTTAAATACCCCTATATTTAAAATATCTGCATTGGCTTTTCTTTCATGTATGGAAAGGTGATTAGAATGTATGCCTCCCAATGTTACATTCACAGTAGGAACAATGAGGGATCTTTCAAATTATAGTCTTGTAGCCTATTGAAACACATGATTATCCAAAAAATAATGTTTCAATTCAAATGTGACATTGCAGGAAAAACTCTTAGCCCTCAATTAACCAGAAAATGCAATTATCCACAGCATCTTATTTCTAAAGAATCCCATATTTTTTTCTAGCTTTTAATATTATATAAATTACACTCTCTCCTTTCTGGTAACTGGTAACTATAATGAACTCCTTTCATTAAAAATAACTTTCTAAGGGTTTAATTACTCTGATTCATGTTAATATAGATTCATGTGAAGTAAAGGTGTTTTATACAATTATAGGTTAAAATTTTCATACAAGCTTATGGAGTTATGATGTCCTCTGGCTATCCATACCCTTCCATAAATCCTCAAAGTAGACTTGATTACCATGTTATACATGTTAATAAAGCCTATTAACATTCCTCCTATTTGAATTTACCTGTTCCTTGCTAGCCATCTTCCCTAGACTCTAAAAAATGAGTTTAACACATAAATTAATAAATGAAACTATTTTAGAAACAGTGAATTTAAAACTTACAATAAAGATCTATGTAATAGGAATGGGTTTCTTCTGTAAATAAACTTCTTAAATAATTAGAAAATACTTTCACTGGCCAGAGAGGACATCAGGTAAAACATCACTTTGAAAATAAGGTATATTCCAAAGACCATGTATAATCTGCAATTGGAGTTTAAGTAAATGAGGTTTATGATAACATAAATAAGTATTTTTTGTAGCAATATATTTTATTTATTACTAATTCTACTAAATTTTTTTACATCTTTATTGGAATATAATTGCTTTACAGTGTTGTGTTACTTTCTGCTCTATAACAAAGTGAATCACCTATATGTATACATATATCCTCAAACCCCCTCCCTCTTGTGCCTGCTTCCCACCCTCCCAATCCCACCGATATAGGTGGACACAAAGCACCGAGATGATCTCCCTGTGCTATGCAGCTGCTTCCCACTAGCTATCCATTTTCCATTTGGTAATGTATATATGTCCATGACACTCTCTCACTTCGTCCCAGCTTAAACTTACCCTTCCCCCTCCCCATGTCCTCAAGTCCATTCTCTACGTCTGCGTCTTTATTCCTGTAAGTCCTCGAGTCCATTCTCTACGTCTGCGTCTTTATTCCTGTCCTGCCCCTAGGCTCTTCAGACCTTTTTTTTTTTTTAAGATTCCATATATATATGTTAGCATAAGGTATTTGTTTTTCTCTTTCTGACTTACTTCACTCTGTATGACAGACTCTAAGTCCACCCACCTCACTACAAATAACTCAATTTCGTTTCTCTTTATGGCTGAGTAATATTCCATTGTATATACATGCCACATCTTCTTTATCCGTTCATCTGTCGATGGACACTTAGGTTGTTTCCATGTCCTGGCTATTGTAAACAGTGCTGCAATGAACATTGTGGTGCATGACTCTTTGTGTTACGGTTTTCTCAGGGTATATGCCCAGTAGTGGGATTGCTGGGTTGTATGGTAGTTCTATTTTTAGTTTTTTAAGGAACCTCCATACTGTTCTCCATAGTGGCTGTATCAGTTTACATTCCCACCAACAGTGCAAGAGGGTTCCCTTTTGTCCACACCCTCTCCAGCATTTATTGTTTGTAGATTTTTTGATGATGGCCATTCTGACTAGTGTGAGGTGATACCTCATTGCAGTTTTGACTTGCATTTCTCTAATGATTAGTGATGTTGAGCATCCTTTATGTGTTTGTTGGCAATCTGTATATCTACTTTAGAGAAATGTCTATTTAGGTCTTCTGCCCATTTTTGGATTGGGTTGTTTGTTTTTTTGTTATTGAGCTGCATGAGCTGCTTGTAAATTTTGGAAATTAATCCTTTCTCAGGTGCTTCATTTGCAAATATTTTCTCCTATTCTGAGGGTTGTCTTTTCATCTTGTTTATGGTTTCCTTTGCTGTGCAAAGTTTCATTAGGTCTCATTTGTTTAATTTTGTTTTTATTTCCATTTCTCTAGAAGGTGGGTCAAAAAGGATCTTGCTGTGATTTATGTCATAGAGTGTTCTGCCTATGTTTTTCTCTGAGTTTTATAGTGTCTGGCCTTACATTTAGATCTTTAATCTGTTTTGAGTTTATTTCTGTGTATGGTTGTGTATTGTTCTAGTTTCATTCTTTTACATGCAGCTGTCCAGTTTCCCCAGCAACATATATTGAAGAGGCTGTCTTTTCTCCATTGTATATTCTCCCCTCCTTTGTCACAGATAAGGTGGCTGTATGTGTGTGGGTTTACCTCTGGACTTTCTATCCTGTTCCATTGATCTATATTTCTTTTTTTGTGCCAGTACCATCCTGTCTTGATTACTGTAGATTTGTAGTGTAGTCTGAAGACAGGGAGCCGGATTCCTCCAGCTCCGTTTTTCTTTCTCAAGATTGCTTTGGCTATTCGGGGTCTTTTGTGTTTCCATACAAATTGTGAAATTTTTTGTTCTAGTTCTGTGAAAAATGCAATTGGTAGTTTGATAGGGTTTGCATTGAATCTGTAGATTGCTCTGGGTAGTATAGTCATTTTCACAATGTTGATTCTTCCAATCCAAGGACATGATGTATCTCTCCATCTGTTTGTACCGTCTTTAATTTCTTTCATCAGTGTCTTGTAGTTTTCTGCATGCAAGTCTCTTTTGTCTCTTTAAGTGGGTTTATACCTAGGTATTTTATTCTTTTTGTTGCATTGGTAAATGGGAGTGTTTCCTTAATTTCTCTTTCAGGTGTTGTGTCTTTAGTGTATAGGAATGCAAGAGATCTCTGTGCATTAATTTTGTATCCTGCAAATTTACCAAATGCATTGATTAGCTCTAGTAGTTTTCTGGCAGCATCTTTAGGATTCTGTATGTACAGTATCATGTCATCTGCAAGTAGTGACTGTTTTACTTCTTATCTGATTTGGATTCTTTTTATTTCCTTTTCTTCTCTGATTGTTGGGGCTAAAACTTCTAAAAGTGTGTTGAATAATAGTGGTGAAAGTGGACAACCTTGTCTTGTTTCTGATCTTAGAGGAAATGTTTTCATTTTTCCACCAATGAGAACGATGTTGGCTGTGGGTTTGTCATATATGGCCTTTATTATGTTGAGGTAGGTTCCCTCTACTGTCACTTTCTGGAGAGTTTTTATCATAAATGGGTGTTGAATTTTGTCAAAAGCTTTTTCTGCATCTGTTGAGATGTTCATATGGTTTTTCTCCTTCAACTTGTTAATATGGTGCATCACATTGATTGATTTACATATGAAGAATCCTTGCATCCCTGGGATAAATCCCACTTGTTCATGGTGTGTGATCCTTTTAATGTGTTGTTGGATTCTGTTTTCTAGTATTTTGTTGAGTATTTTTGCATCTATTTTCATCAGTGATATTGGCCTGTTGTTTTCTTTTTTGTGACATCTTTGTCTGGTTTTGGTATCAGGGTGATGGTGGCCTCGTAGAATGACTTTGGGAATGTTCCTCCCTCTGCTATATTTTGGAAGAGTTTGAGAAGGATAGGTGTTAGCTCTTCTCTAAATGTTTGATAGAATTCGCCTGTGAAGCCATCTGGTCCTGGGCTTTTGTTTGCTGGAAGATTTTTAATCACAGTTTCAATTTCAGTGCTTGTGATTGGTCTGTTCACATTTTCTATTTCTCTCTGGTTCGGTCTTGGAAGGTTGTACTTTTCTAAGAATTTGTCCATTTCTTCCAGATTGTCCATTTTATTGGCATAGAGTTGCTTATAGTAGTGTCTCACAATCCTTTGTATTTCTGCCATGTCATTTGTTACTTCTTTTTCATTTCTAGTTCTGTTGATTTGAGTCTTCTCCCTTTTTTTCTTGATGAGTCTGGCAAATGTTTTATCAATTTTGTTTATCTTCTCAAAGAACCAGCTTTTAGTTTTATTGATCTTTGCTATTGTTTCCTTCATTTCTTTTTCATTTATTTCTGATCTGATCTTTATGATTTCTTTCCTTCTGCTAACTTTGGGTTTTTTTAATTGTTCTTACTCTAATTGCTTTAGGTGTAAGTTTAGGTTGTTTATTTGAGATTTTTCTTGTTTCTTGAGGTACGATTGTGTTGCTATAAAATTCCCTCTTAGAACTGCTTATGCTGCATCCCATAGGTTTTGGGCCATTGTGTTTTCATTGTCATTTGTTTCTAGGTATTTTTTGATATCCTCTTTGATTTCTTTAGTGATCTGTTGGTTATTTAGTAGCGTATTGTTTAGCCTCCACGTGATTGTATTTTTTCCTTTTTTTTTCCTGGAACTGATATCTAATCTCATAGCATTGTGGTCGCAAAAGATACTTGATACAATTTCAGTTTTCTTAAATTTACCAAGGCTTGATTTGTGACCCAAGATGTGATCTATCCTGGAGAATGTTCCATGAGCACTTGAGAAGAAAGTGTATTCTGTTGTTTTTGGATGGAATGTCCTATAAATATCAATTAAGTCTATCTGGTCTATTGTGTCATTTAAAGCTTGTGTTTCCTTATTTATTTTCATTTTTGATGATGTGTCCATTGGTGAAATTGGGATGTTAAAGTCCCCTACTATTATTGTTCTCCTGTCGATTTCCCCTTTTGTGGCTGTTAGCATTTGCCTTATGTATTGCGGTGCTCCTGTGTTGGGTACATAAATATTTACAATTGGTATATCTTCTTCTTGATTGATCCCTTGATCATTATGTAGTGTCCTTCTTTGTCTCTTGTAATAGTCTTTGTTTTAAAGTCTATTTTGTCTGATATGAGAATTGCTACTCCAGCTGTTTTGATTTCCATTTGCATGGAATATCTTTTTCCGTCCCCTCACTTTCAGTCTGTATGTGTCCCTGGGTTCGAAGTGTGTCTCTTGTAGATAGCATATGTACAGGTCTTGTTTTTGTATCCATTCAGCCAGTCTGTGTCTTTTGGTTGGGGCATTTAATACATTTACGATTAAGGCAATTATCAATATGTATGTTCCTATTACCATTTTCTTAATTGTTTTGGGTTTGTTGTTGCAGGTCTTTTCCTTCTCTTGTGTTTCCTGCCTAGAGAAGTTCCTTTAGCATTTGTTGTAAAGCTGGTTTGGTGATGCTGAAGTCTCTTAACTTTTGCTTGTCTGTAAAGGTTTTAATTTCTCCATCAGATCTGAATGAGATCCTTGCTGGGTAGAGTAATTTTTGTTGTAGGTTTTCCCCTTTCATAACTTTAAATATGTCCTGCCAGTCCCTTCTGGCTTGCAGAGTTTCTGCTGAAAGATCAGCTGTTAACCTTATGGGTATTCCCTTGTATGTTATTTGTTGATTTTTCCTTGATGCTTTTAATATTTTTTCTTTGTATTTAATTTTTGATAGCTTGATTAATATGTGTCTTGGCATGTTTCTCCTTGGATTTATCCTGTATGGGACTCTGCACTTCCTGGACTTGACTGACTATTTCCTTTCCCATGTTAGGGACTTTTCAAATAAATCTTTTCAAATATTTTCTCAGATGCTTTCTTTTTCTCTTTTTCAAATGTTGGTGCATTTAATGTTGTCCCAGAGGTCTCTGAGACTGTCCTCAATTCTTTTCTTTCTTCTTTCTTTTTTTTTTTTTTTAACGTCTTTCTTGGGGTATAATTGCTTTACAATGGTGTGTTAGTTTCTGCTTTATAACAGAGTGAGTCAGTTATACATATATATATGTTCCCATATCTCTTCCCTCTTTGTCTCCCTCCCTCCCACCCTCCCTATCCCACCCCTCCAGACAGCCACAAAGAACCGAGCCGGTTTCCCTGTGCCATGCGGCTGCTTCCCACTGGCTATCTACCTTACATTTGTTAGTATATATATATCCATGTCTCTCTCTCGCCCTAACACACCTCACCCTTCCCCCTCCCCATATCCTCAAGTCTGTTCTCCAGTAGGTCTCTGTCTTTATTCCTGTTTTACCCCTAGGTTCTTCATAACATTTTTTTTTCTTAAATTCCATATATATGTGTTAGCATACGGTATTTGTCCTTCTCTTTCTGACTTACTTCACTCCGTATGACAGACTCTAGATCTATCCACCTCATTACAAATAGCTCAATTTCGTTTCTTTTTATGGCTGAGTAATATTCCATTGTATATATGTGCCACATCTTCTTTATCCATTCATCCGACGACGGGCACTTAGGTTGTTTCCATCTCCGGGCTATTGTAAATAGAGCTGCAATGAACATTTTGGTACATGACTCTTTCTGAATTCTGGTTTCCTCAGGGTATATACCTAGTAGTGGGATTGCTGGGTCATATGGTAGTTCTATTTGTAGTTTTTTAAGGAACCTCCATACTGTTCTCCATAGTGGCTGAACCAATTCACATTCCCACCAGCAGTGCAAGAGTGTTCCCTTTTCTCCACACCCTCTCCAGCATTTATTGTTTCTAGATTTTTTGATGATGGCCATTCTGACTGGTGTGAGATGATATCTCATTGTAGTTTTGATTTGCATTTCTCTAATGATTAATGATGTTGAGCATTCTTTCATGTGTTTGTTGGCAGTCTGTATATCTTCTTTGGAGAAATGTCTATTTAGGTCTTCTGCCCATTTTTGGATTGGGTTGTTTATTTTTTTGTTATTGAGCTGCATGAGCTGCCTGTAAATTTTAGAGATTAATCCTTTGTCAGTTGATTCATTTGCAAATATTTTCTCCCATTCTGAGGGCTGTCTTTTGGTCTTGTTTATGGTTTCCTTTGCTGTGCAAAAGCTTTGAAGTTTCATTAGGTCCCATTTGTTTATTTTTGTTTTTATCTCCATTACTCTAGGAGATGGGTCAAGAAGGATCTTGCTGTGATTTATGTCATAGAGTGTTCTGCCTATGTTTTCCTCTAAGAGTTTGATAGTTTCTGGCCTTACATTTAGGTCTTTAATCCATTTTGAGCTTATTTTTGTGTATGGTGTTAGGGAGTGATCTAATCTCATACTTTTACATGTACCTATCCAATTTTCCCAGCACCACTTATTGAAGAGGCTGTCCTTTCTCCACTGTATATTCCTGCCACCTTTATCAAAGATAAGGTGACCATATGTGCATGGGTTTATCTCTGGGCTTTCTATCCTATTCCATTGATCTATCTTTCTGTTTTTGTGCCAGTACCATACTGTCTTGATTACTGTAGCTTTGTAGTATAGTCTGAAGTCAGGCAGCCTGATTCCTCCAGCTCCATTTTTTGTTCTCAAGATTGCTTTGGCTATTCGGGGTCTTTTGTGTTTCCATACAAATTGTGAAATTTTTTGTTCTAGTTCTGTGAAAAATGCCAGTGGTAGTTTGATAGGGATTGCATTGAATCTATAGATTGCTTTGGGAAGTAGAGTCATTTTCACAATGTTGATTCTTCCAATCCAAGAACATGGTATATCTCTCCATCTGTTTGTATCATCTTTAATTTCTTTCATCAGTGTCTTATAATTTTCTGCATACAGGTCTTTTGTCTCCTTAGGTAGGTTTATTCCTAGATATTTTATTCTTTTTGTTGCAATGGTAAATGGGAGTGTTTTCTTGATTTCACTTTCAGATTTTTCATCATTAGTATATAGGAATGCCAGAGATTTCTGTGCATTAATTTTGTATCCTGCTACTTTACCAAATTCATTGATTAGCTCTAGTAGTTTTCTGGTAGCATCTTTAGGATTCTCTATGTAGAGTATCATGTCATCTGCAAACAGTGACAGCTTTACTTCTTCTTTTCCGATTTGGATTCCTTTTATTTCCTTTTCTTCTCTGATTGCTGTGGCTAAAACTTCCAAAACTATGTTGAATAAGAGTGGTGAGAGTGGGCAACCTTGTCTTGTTCCTGACCTTAGTGGAAATGCTTTCAGTTTTTCGCCATTGAGGATGATGTTGGCTGTGGGCTTGTCATATACGGCCTTTATTATATTGAGGAAAGTTCCCTCTACACCTACTTTCTGCAGGGTTTTTATCATAAATGGGTGTTGAATTTTGTCAAAAGCTTTCTCTGCATCTATTGAGATGATCATATGGTTTTTCTCCTTCAATTTGTTAATATGGTTAATCACATTGATAGATTTGCGTATATTGAAGAATCCTTGCATTCCTGGAATAAACCCCACTTGATCATGGTGTATGATCCTTTTAATGTGCTGTTGGATTCTGTTTGCTAGTATTTTGTTGAGGATTTTTGCATCTATGTTCATCAGTGATATTGGCCTGTAGTTTTCTTTCTTTGTGACATCCTTGTCTGGTTTTGGTATCAAGGTGATGGTGGCCTCGTAGAATGAGTTTGGGAGTGTTCCTCCCTCTGCTATATTTTGGAAGAGTTTGAGAAGAATAGGTGTTAGCTCTTCTCTAAATGTTTGATAGAATTCGCCTGTGAAGCCATCTGGTCCTGGGCTTTTGTTTGTTGGAAGATTTTTAATCACAGTTTCAATTTCAGTGTTTGTGATTGGTCTGTTCATATTTTCTATTTCTTCCTGATTCAGTCTTGGCAGTTTGTGCATTTCTAAGAATTTGTCCATTTCTTCCAGATTGTCCATTTTATTGGCATAGAGTTGCTTGTAGTAATCCCTCATGATTTTTTGTATTTCTGCAGTGTCAGTTGTTACTTCTCCTTTTTCATTTCTGATTCTATTGATTTGAGTCTTCTCCCTTATTTTCTTGATGAGTCTGGCTAATGGTTTATCAATTTTGTTAATCTTCTCAAAGAACCAGCTTTTAGTTTTATTGATCTTTGCTATTGTTTCCTTCATTTCTTTTTCATTTATTTCTGATCTGATTTTTATGATTTCTTTCCTTCTGCTAACTCTGGGGTTTTTTTGTTCTTCTTTCTCTAATTGCTTGAGGTGCAAGGTTAGGTTGTTTATTCGAGATGTTTCCTGCTTCTTAAGGTGGGCTTGTATTGCTATAAACTTCCCTCTTAGAACTGCTTTTGCTGCATCCCATAGGTTTTGGGTCGTTGTATCTCCATTGTCATTTGTTTCTAGGTATTTTTTAATTTCCTCTTTGATTTCTTCAGTGATCACTTCGTTACTAAGTAGTGTATTGTTTAGCCTCCATGTGTTTGTATTTTTTACTGCTCTTTTCCTATAATTGATATCTAATCTCATGGCGTTGTGGTCGGAAAAGATACTTGATATAATTTCAATTTTCTTAAATTTACCAAGGCTTGATTTGTGACCCAAGATATGATCTATCCTGGAGAATGTTCCATGAGCACTTGAGAAAAATGTGTATTCTGTTGTTTTTGGATGGAGTGTCCTATAAATATCAATTAAGTCCATCCTGTTTAATGTATCATTTAAAGCTTGTGTTTCCTTATTTATTTTCATTTTGGATGATCTGTCCATTGGTGAAAGTGGGGTGTTGAAGTCCCCTACTATGAATGTGTTACTGTCGATTTCCCCTTTTATGGCTGCTAGTTTTTGCCTTATGTATTGAGGTGCTCCTATGTTGGGTGCATAAATATTTACAATTGTTATATCTTCTTCTTGGATCGATCCCTTAATCATTATGTAGTGTCCTTCTTTGTCTCTTCTGATAGTCCTTATTTTAAAGTCTATTTTGTCTGATATGAGAATTGCTACTCCAGCTTTCTTTTGGTTTCCATTTGCATGGAATATCTTTTTCCATCCCCTTACTTTCAGTCTGTATGTGTCTCTAGGTCTGAAGTGGGTCTCTTGTAGACAGCATATATATGGGTCTTGTTTTTGTATCCATTCAGCCAATCTGTGTCTTTTGGTGGGAGCATTTAGTCCATTTACATTTAAGGTAATTATCGATATGTATGTTCCTATTCCCATTTTCTAAATTGTTTTGGGTTCGTTATTATAGGACTTTTCCTTCTCTTGTGTTTTTGTCTAGAGCAGTTCCTTTAGCATTTGTTGTAAAGCTGGTTTGGTGGTGCTGAACTCTCTCAGCTTTTGCTTGTCTGTAAAGGTTTTAATTTCTCCATCAAATCTGAATGAGATCCTTGCTGGGTAGAGTAATCTTGGTTGCAGGTTTTTCTCCTTCATCACTTTCAGTATGTCCTGCCACTCCCTTCTGGCTTGTAGAGTTTCTGCTGAGAGATCAGCTGTTAACCTTATGGGGATTCCCTTGTGTGTTATTTGTTGTTTTTCCCTTGCTGCTTTTAATATGCTTTCTTTGTATTTAGTTTTTGACAGTTTGATTAATATGTGTCTTGGCGTATTTCTCCTTGAATTTATCCTGTATGGGACTCTCTGTGCTTCCTGGACTTGATTAACTATTTCCTTTCCCATATTAGGGAAGTTTTCAACTATAATCTCTTCAAATATTTTCTCAGTCCCTTTCTTTTTCTCTTCTTCTTCTGGAACCCCTATAATTCGAATGTTGGTGCATTTAATGTTGTCCCAGAGGTCTCTGAGACTGTCCTCAGTTCTTTTCATTCTTTTTTCTTTATTCTGCTCTGCAGCAGTTATTTCCACTATTTTATTTTCCAGGTCACTTATCCATTCTTCTGCCTCAATTATTCTGCTATTGATCCCATCTAGAGTATTTTTAATTTCATTTATTGTGTTGTTCATCATTGTTTGCTTGCTCTTTAGTTCTTCTAGGTCCTTGTTAAACATTTCTTCAATTTTCTCCATTCTATTACAGAGATTTTGGATCATCTTTACTATCATTACTCTGAATTCTTTTTCAGGTAGACTGCCTATTTCCTCTTCATTTGTTTGGTCTGGAGGGTTTTTATCTTGTTCCTTCATCTGATGTATATTTCTCTGTCTTCTTTTTTTGTTTAACTTACTGTGTTTGGGATCACCTTTTCACAGGCTGCAGGTTTGTAGTTCCTCTTATTTCTGGTATCTGCCCCCAGTGAGTGAGGTTGGTTCAGTGGCTTGTGTAGGCTTCCTCGTGGGGGGGCCCTGGTGCCTGTGTTCTGGGGGATGGGGCTGGATCTTTTCACTCTGGTGGGCAGGGCAGTGTCCAGTGGTGTGTTTTGGGGTGTCTGTGAACTTAGTATGACTTTAGGCAGCCTCTCTGTTGTGTTCCTGTCTTGATAGTTGTTTGGCATGGGGCATCCAGCACTGGAGCTTGCTGGCCATTGGGTGGAGCTGGGTCTTAGCATTGAGACCAAGATCTCTGGGAGAGCTCTTGCTGATTAATATTACATGGGACCAGGAGATCTCTGGTGGTCCATTGTCCTTGACTCGCCTCTCTTACCTTGGAGGCTAAGGCCTGACACCTGACCAGAGTACCAAGACCCAGCTGAATGAAGTGGTACAGGTTTCTTATCATCTCTGTAGCTCTGTTTTCTCACCTTCCCTCATTTTTGTCCCATATTGCAGAGTGGTTAAGAACGCAGGTTTTTCCATCAGAAAGATATGGATTGGAATTCAGGATCACCAGTCTCCTGAATATGTGACTTTCATGTCATTTAGTTTTTCTCAGTATTAATTTTCTCATATGATTTTGAAGGCTTTCATTCTTCAGTAAGTCCAAAATCCTTAAGGTAGGCTGGCACGCTGGAGACCCAGGGGAGAGTTGCCATTGGAGTCTAAAGGCAGTCTTTTGGCAGAATTCCTTCTTGCTGAGGGAGGTCAGTGTTTGTTCTATTAAGTCCTTCAACTGACTGGATATGGCTGACCTAATTTTCCTTTGTGCTTAGTCTAGTTTCACTTGCTCATGGGGTGCCACATGCAGAGGCCTTGCCCCCAGCACTTCAGACTGGAGTTCCCTGTGCAAAAAGGACGCCTAAGACACCTCAGTTAAAGATCCAATTCTACTAACTTTTAAAGCCTAAGTCCTTCAAAACTACTATTTTGGGTTTTATAGTATTTTCAGATGTCACAGATACAGGACTATTGGAGTTGACAACAGTGTTATAGCATTTGAGGACTTCCTGTTTCCACTATTCCTGAGACAGATTTTAATTCCTTTTCATGTAGCTATTTGAAAATATTCTGAAGCATATATTAGTATTGCAAATGACTGAGATAAAAATCACCTAACAGTTAGAACAAAGCAATATAATTTTTGTCTTATATCCTTACTACCTCAGCTCTTTCTCCCCTGACCTAGATGCTCCTCTCTGTCCTTCCCTTTAGTATCACTGTGGAATTTGTCTCCTGGCTCACTTCCCCCTTCTCATTCTTTTAGAAATGGTTAATTCCTAAAACCGTTGCAATCTATTGCTGCCCCCACAACTTCATTGATATTTGTTTTATAAAGTTAAGCTACTAATTCCATGTTACTAAATATAATAGAAACTAATCCTTCATTGTACTTAACCTCCTAACAGCGTTTGTTACCAATCTAGAAACAAGCTCTGTTTTAGGGGGGCCAACATCTTGTCCTGGTGTTCTGTCTGCCTCTCTGACCTCAACTTAGCAATGCCCATTGTTGCATCCTTTACTCCTTCCTTTCTTAAAGTGTTGGAAAATTTGGGGATTCTATCCTAGGACTCTCTTCTGTTCTCTTGAACACCCTTTCTGGGTTATCTTGCCTACTCCTAGGGCTTCCAGTATTACAAAATGTTAATGACTCCCACGTGGATGTTCCTAGCCCAGTTCTCTTATTAGAGCTTATACTCCATGTACCTATTGGATATTTCCACATGTAAATCCACAGTCATCTTAATCTCATGTATGCCCTGCCACAGTCATCTTCCTCCTTACATAACATACAACTCCCTTTGTAGTACTTCTCCCAATGAATCATACATTATACACTTCATCATTTGAGACCCAAACCTGGGTGTTGTCCTTGACTTTCTCTGCCTCTAATCCCATAATCCAAGTAATCACCTAATTGTATTGATTGTACCTCCAAAATACAGCTTCAACTTTTCCACTTTGCTCTCTCCCAATACACTAATTTTAATCCTATATAACATCTCTTGTTTAGACTCTGTAACCTTTTAGCTGGTGTCCTTTCTTTGACTTCATTCCCTCTAATCTGGCCTCTATACTTCAGTTATCTTTCCAAAATACAGATTTAGTTATGTCATTTACCTGTTTATACTGCTTCAGTGATTTTCCATTATACTCAGGACAAAGTCCAGACTTACTTATTATAAATTCTAGTATATTCTGATCCTTATAAATGGCTCAATTTGTTGGCACTCCTTTCCTCTTATTCTAAACTCATATTAAAAAACCTAAAATCCTTATTCTTTATTTTTACATGTTTATTGGAGTATAATTGCTTTACAATGGTGTGTTAGTTTCTGCTTTATAACAAAGTGAATCAGTTATACATATACATATGTTCCCATATCTCTTCCCTCTTGCGTCTCCCTCCCTCCCACCTTCCCTATCCCACCCCTCCAGGCGGTCACAAAGCACCAAGCTGATCTCCCTGTGCTATGCGGCTGCTTCCCACTAGCTATCTACCTAACGTTTGGTAGTGTATATATGTCCATGCCTCTTTCTCCCTTTGTTACAGCTTACCCTTCCCCCTCCCCATATCCTCAAGTCCATTCTCTAGTAGGTCTGTGTCTTTCTTCCTGTCTTACCCCTAGGTTTCTCATGACATTTTTTTTCTTAAATTCCATATATATGTGTTAGCATATGGTATTTGTCTTTCTCTTTCTGACTTACTTCACTCTGTATGACAGACTCTGGGTCTATCCACCTCATTACAAATAGCTCAATTTTGTTTCTTTTTATGGCTGAGTAATATTCCATTGTATATATGTGCCACATCTTCTTTATGCATTCATCCGATGATAGACACTTAGGTTGTTTCCATCTCCAGGCTATTATAAATAAACCTGCAATGAACATTTTGGTACATGACTCTTTGAATTTTGGTTTTCTCAGGGTATATGCCCAGTAGTGGGATTGCTGGTTCATATGGTAGTTGTATTTGTAGTTTTTTAAGGAACCTCCATACTGTTCTCCACAGTGGCTGTATCAATTTACATTCCCACCAACAGTGCAAGAATGTTCCCTTTTTTCCACACCCTCTCCAGCATTTATAGTTTGTAGATTTTTTGATGATGGCCATTCTGACTGGTGTGAGATGATACCTCATTGTAGTTTGGAGTTGCATTTCTCTAATGATTAATGATGTTGAGCATTCTTTCATGTGTTTGTTGGCAGACTATATATCTTCTTTGGAGAAATGTCTATTTAGGTCTTCTGGCCATTTTTGGATTGGGTTGTTTGTTTTTTGTTATTGAGCTGCATGAGCTGCTTATAAATTGTGGTGATTAATCCTTTGTCAGTTGCTTCATTTGCAAATATTTTTTCCCATTCTGAGGGTTGTCTTTTGGTCTTGTTTATGGTTTCCTTTGCTGTGCAAAAGCTTTGAAGTTTCATTCGGTCCCATTTGTTTATTTTTGTTTTTATTTCCATTTTTCTAGGAGGTGGGTCAAGAAGGATCTTGCTGTGATTTATGTCATAGAGTGTTCTGCCTATGTTTTCCTCTAAGAGTTTGATAGTTTCTGGCCTTACATTTAGGTCTTTAATCCATTTTGAGCTTATTTTTGTGTATGGTGTTAGGGAGTGATCTAATCTCATACTTTTACATGTACCTGTCCAGTTTTCCCAGCACCACTTATTGAAGAGGCTGTCCTTTCTCCACTGTATATTCCTGCCTCCTTTATCAAAGATAAGGTGACCATATGTGCGTGGGTTTATCTCTGGGCTTTCTATCCTATTCCATTGATCTTTCTGTTTTTGTGCCAGTACCATACTGTCTTGATTACTGTAGCTTTGTAGTATAGTCTGAAGTCAGGGAGCCTGATTTCTCCAGCTCCGTTTTTCTTTCTCAAGATTGCTTTGGCTATTTGGGGCCTTTTGTGTTTCCATACAAATTGTGAAATTTTTTGTTCTAGTTCTGTAAAAAATGCCAGTGGTAGTTTGGTAGGGATTGCATTGAATCTGTATATTGCTTTGGGTAGTAGAGTCATTTTTCACAATGTTGATTCTTCCAATCCAAGGACATGGTATATCTCTCCATCTATTTGTATCATCTTTAATTTCTTTCATCAGTGTATTATAATTTTCTGCATACAGGTCTTTTGTCTTCTTAGGTAGGTTAAAATCCTTATTCTTATATACTTGTTTGATTTTATTCACATGCTATTTTCTCTGGCTAGGCTGCTTCTCACAGCTACCTGTCCTTTACCTGGCACATGGTAGGCATCCAGTAAGTATGTATTGAAAATAATTGGGGAATATCCTACATGTAAAATAAAAACTTTGTCCAACTGGGAATATAAAGTGAATCTCACACAAGTTAAATAATTTTTTCAGTATTTGATACACTTAATGAAAGAGTTTCATGTGGTCTAATAAATAAATTGGATTTTTTAAATTCATGTTTCCAAGTCACCATTCATTCAGTTTATATATGTGTATATATATGTATGTTTTGCTTAAAACTCAACCATTTCTTGACTTCATTTAAATTTCCTTTAAAGTGCTAATAATAGACTTTATTTTATTGAACTTTATCAAAAGTCAGAACATTCTTATGATTGCTTATATGTGAGATAAATTGTCATTTTTGTGTCACATTTTTAGGGAGAAAGAAGCTGGAAGAAAATGTCCAGGGGGAAACTATGATTATAGCTACTAATGTATTTTTACATGAGTAAACATGAACTCATGAATTTTAAGAAGCATTTATGCATGTGAAAAACATGCATACATATGTGTAATATGAATGCAACAGGGCATTTATTTGGGTCATCTGTAGCTAAAACATTGAATTTTCAAGTTAAACCCTATCTTTCCTCAAACATATCCAGTTAAATTGGGACTTGAATCCCACTGACTGGTCCACATTTCTGTTTGCATCTATTAATTTATGAACTTTTTTACTCTGACCCCATGTAGTTTGGGTATATGCAAATGTGTAAAATGGAATGGAGTAGTCTTCAACTTCTGTCAGATTGTAGAAAGAAAACAAAAGCACCTGCAGAGGAAACTCACTAAGAGAACATGATCTTGATTGACAAAATGGTTTGAAGAACTGGAAGGAGTTGGTTACTAGTGCAGTGGTGGCTACTTTTTACTCAGTTCAACTTGACTACTCTAGATGCAAATGTGCTTTGAGAAATTTAACTAATCAGACACAAGCCTCCTACCATCCTGAGACAGGCTTTGTGTGCTCCTTTCATGGAAGGTCTCACAGACAGAGGGCATGGTAACCCTCCCTTTGTGAACTTTTTCCAGAATTTTGAGTAGTGAGAGGCAATGGAAAGTGAAACACCTGTGCATATCAAGGTAGGGTGATGATCAAGACTAATCACTGCAGCTTCTATCCTCCAGATGTTTGCCTCTATACTGCTTATCTGGGCATCATTGATGTCCCTGAAGTACATCATTGCCATTTCATGGGTGTATACAAATATGCCTGGAAATTCTCTAAAATATTGTGAGGTAAATCAAGCAAAAAGACTAGATTACAATTAGTCAGGGCAAGAGTGTGGAGCATCATATAAGGGATATTTATATATGTTAACTCATTTGTACTTAAAGCTGTTATATCTGTGATATTCCAGTTATGTAATGTTAACAGAAATGGTTTTAGTGGAACATGTTACCACCTAAGTATTTTCCAGCAAGTTAAGAAACTCATAGAAGATAAGCATTATAGAAACAAACACAGATTATTTGCACTTGGAGTCAGCCTATGTTGGGTAGAAATGTCTTGATGAACATTTGTGATGTACCAAAGAAAACATCTTCATGTCACTGCTTTAGTTATACAGATTAAATATGTTCATTGTTATTGCTATGGTAAACGATATAATAAAAAGCTATCTAGAGTTTATTTTGGTAGAATAATTTAATTTAATATTCTTATACAAAATTTTTAGTGCAATATTTATGAACTCATTAAGAACATAAGTAAGACACATTTTCAGTTATATTTTACTATATTTTTATGGAAAAAATTGTTTTAGATTGAGAGACACAGATAGAGATATTAATAAATATTTCAGTGAAGGAGCCTCTGAATATCTAGAGCTGATTGTTTGCTGTCCACTTTCACTTCTACCACAAATAATTTTTTTTTCCCTTTGGCTAATTTTTCTCTCTTTTTTTGAACTACGAAAATGAATGGGAAAATTCACCCAAGCATTTAGTTTCCTAGACCCCCACAAGAAATAAATCTCTTGCATGTTATATAATAAGACTGAAAGTGTTTGCATTTCTGAGAACACATGATTAGGCAGGCAGAAATTATTCCTCAAGAAATACAGGAATGGTGATTTCCCCAAAATGGTGTATTGGGTTATGTTCCCAGTTCTTCACTCCCTCTCAGTAAAAGAATTACTCATGCACACTCTTTGCCATGCTGCTTTGCAGTTCTATAAAAGTCTCACTAGAATAGGTCAGGTATATTTTGTCTGCCTCCTTGACTCTGGGCTTCTCCATGCAGCTAGCTTTAGCCAACAGAATATTCATGGGTGTAACAGAAACAGACACTTGACTGTGTGTCCACGCTTTGGCTCATTCTCTTGCAATGATGCAAGAGGATGAGCATCATCTTATCTGCCATAAGATGATGCCTATATGTAGCTGTCATCCAAGGAGAATGAGAAGACATAAGGAGTAGCCTGAACACAAGCCATGGCCTGGAGCCACACTCAGAACATCTCAGTTGGGCCCAGCAGTTCTTGAGGCTCCATACAGTGCTGTAAATGAGAAATAAATGCTTTCGATGTTAAGCCACTGGAGCGTAGACAGTTGGAATTGTTAAACAGCAAAATTGCAGCAAAAACCTCTCTGATGTACACAGCTTCTTCCTATCCCTGGTATTTACTGGTACATTTCTCTTAAAACTCCTCCATGATATTCAAATAGAGCATTTATAGGAAAATAATTTCATAGGTAATTCCCCAATTTTTGTATAAAACACATTACACAATACCACATATTTGTTTTTTAAAGTTTCAAATAAATTTCAAATAAATTAAGTTGTACTTTATTTAAAAATTCATTTGAAATCACTTTTTAAAATGCTTATTTTTGGTAAAAAGACTGGATAATCCATATTCTTAGCAGGAAAAAGTTACTTAGCAGAAAAAAGTTCTACTGATAAAGAAGTTACCTTCAAATTTTCAATTTCTACCACAGGCAGTTCAGTTGCTTTCAGGAAATCAGTATTTTCTCAGTCTTATATTTATATTAGTTATATTTCAATTGAGTTTTTCTTATATACAGTTTAATATTTGAAGTCAAATTTTAATTAAATTAAATTGGCCTACTTTATCAGTTTGATAACAAAAATAATTTAAAATATGTAATATTAGGGTTATACCAGTCAGTCACATTAAATTCTCTCAAAAAATAGACACAATGTTACAGAACAAAACCAAACCAAAAACCAAGAAGGAACAAACAAAAACAGATGAAAAAATGTTTTGGATTAGAAGTAGGTGCTTTGGGATGCTGACCAAACATTGTGTCTGATTGTGACCACTTTTGTACCTGCTTCATATCAGAAAAATGCTATGCTTAACAAGTAAATGATTTGGAAGGATTGTCACCTTTGGAATATCTGAAGGCTTGTAATTTAAGTTCATGCTCAAAACATTAGGAAATAGGCTCTTCAGAAGAAACACACTGTAGACATTTAACAAGTAAATGATACTGTGAAAGGTCTTCCAGGAGTTTGGAGCAAGGGGCTATATAAATCCAAATTATTATTTGTATTAGCCACAGTGCCTTTCTCTGGGAATCTCTTGCAGCACTTTGCAAAACTTAATAAATATCTTTATTTTCATAGACAGTAAGAGACATATTTTAACCCATTAGTTTGTCACATTTATTTAATGTGCAACTAGATTTGCACATCAAGAATCAGGACAAAACTCTCTGTAGGGTGATAATTTAACAGCAGTCATGGCACTTCTCAGAAGAAAGCAATTCAGTGCTATCTTCTAATGCCACCTCCAGACTGATTGTGCTTATACTCGCCTCACCTTTCTCATTCTAATTCGGACAAACTTAGACCAACTGTCGGGGTTTCAACACTTTGGACTGGATACCAGAACAACATCCTTGCAGCCGGAAATTTCAGGGATTATTTACTCCCATTGCCTCCTTTGTTCCTTTCTCTGACAAACACCTATCGTAATCCTTTGTTGTTTGTGAATGGCAATTTCCTGCCACACTTAGAAACTACCTTTCATTCTGTCTTAGGAAGGCAGTGTGGTTTAGAGAAAAGTACTGTAGGTTAGACATGCATAAACCCGTGTCCCAGTGCTGACTTTGCTGGGGGATAAGAGAGAGGAGGAGAGCTAGGGAAGCAGAATAGTGTGGTGGGGTTAAAATAGGGCCCATCCTACAGGGTTGTTGTAGGAATTAAGTGAGTAAAGCGTGTGGAAGATGCTTGACATGATGTCATATTGTAAGCATTGATAAATGCCAAGCCATGATTATTGACATGATCTACCTTGCAAGCTCACTCACTTTGCAATTCTATATTGAGGGCTATACAGTTACTGTCTCAAATGTCTTTAAAGTTATCTTTGAAAGATTTTTATTCATAGATTGTCTTCAGCAAATTTAATAATTCTCACCTTTAATTTTCTAGTCTTGAAATATTCTTGTCAGGGTTTCATATCAGAATTCAGTTGGCTTCTTAAATGATTGGGGAGTCCTCCCATTTTCTCTATTCTGGAAAAATTTGTCATCTAGAAAGATGCGTATAATCACTTCCTTAAGTGTTGAGGTCATCTAGTCATGAATTGTATTTGTGGGGAAAATTCTATTTCTGTGTTCAATATCTGTAATTGTTACAGTGCTTTTAATATTTTCTATATATTCATGTCTCCATTTGATTGGCATTTTTGGCTTGGTACCTGTTCTGTTTCCCCTAATTTTTGAAATTTGTAAGCCTGAAATTATTCATAATATTCTCTTATTATTTTTATCCCCTCCTTTTTCTCCTGCATTTGTTTTTTTTTGTGCCTTTTTCCTGTGTTCTTAGTTATTCTTATAAGAGTTTATCTTTTCTTTTCCTTTTTTTAAATCTTTTCAAAGAACCTATGTTAAGTCTATTTTCTTCTCTATTTTATATCTATTTCTAACTTATTGACTTTTGCTTTTATATTACTACTTTATTTTTTTAATTTGCTGTTAAATTTTTAGCTTTTTGTGATTGATGCTAGTATATTGAATTTCGTTCTTTCTTCTCTCTATCACACACATTTAATGCTGTAAAACTCCCTATAAATATTGATTTAGATACATCTCACAAAGCTATGATATGTGTAATTTTATTGTCATTTATTTCAAAATATTTTCTCTTTTCAATGTACTTCTTTCATCTATGGATTCATGTATTGGTTAATTTTCAGATGATTGGTGGTTTTCTAGATATCTTTTTTGTTATTAATTTCTATGTCAGTTCCACTGTGGTCAGAGTACATGCTCAGTAAACTTAAATCCATTGAAATTTGTTGATACTTGCTTTTTGATCTAAAATAAGGTAAATATTATAAGTGCTCTATATGACATTGAAAAAATGGTGTATTTTGAAGTTGGATGAAATATTCTACTTATGTGAATAAAGTCAAATTTGTTAAGGATGTCAATCATATTTTCTAAATCCTTAGATTTTTTTATCTGCGTATTCTAATATTTACTGAGAAAAGGGTATTAAATAGTCCCACTATGATTATGAATTTACATATTTCTCTTTGCAGATCTGTATATTTTTGTTTTTCACAATTTAAGGCTTTATTTCTAGGGGCATCAAATTTAAAATTGTCATATCTTCCTATTTATCATTATAAAATGCTCTCTTTACCCCTAGTAATGCTTGCATTTCTATCTAGTTAGTGGGATATTATAATTACATCAAGTTCTGGGGGATAGAGTTTTTAGAGTATATCTTTGTCTATTCTTTTACAGCCAAACTTTCTATCTATCTTTGTTTTTTAAGTGGAGCATATATTCCATTTATATTTAATTCAATTAATTTTTTTTGTTTTAAATTTATAATCTCACTCTTGTTCTCTATTTTCTAACTTGTTTTATATTTTTAATATCTTTTCTTGTCTCCTTTTATATTTTTTATTATTCCAATTTCCAAACTATATTAGCTTAGAACTTATACATTTTTATCAATTTGTTTTATGATTATGATATATATTATAACATGCATTCTTAACTAAAATCTAATGTTAATTATTGTTGTTAACCTCTTACCAGAAAATACAGAACTTTAGTACACTTTACTTCCTTCCATACTTATAAGCCATTGATGTTTTAAAATTTTAATTCTATATATATTTTAAATCACACATGATATAATTACTCTTGTTGTTTTATAAAATCAATGTGTACTTTACAAAATATTTACCCTTATCAGTTCTTTACTATCTTAAATGTGGGTTCATTTTCTTTCTGCCTGAAAAACACCCTTTAATATTTCTTTGAGTTAACATCTGTAGTGACAAATTATCGCACTTTTCCTTAAATGAAATACATCTTTATTTCACCATCATTCTTGACTTATTTTCTATGCATGTTGTATTTTAGTTAGGCAGTTATGCTCTTTACAACTTTGAAAAGTAGATTCCACTGTATTCCGATTGAATTTTTTAAATCGTTGCTCAGTTAACAGTAATCTTACTTTTTTCTGTGGATGCTTCAATATTTTCTGTAAACCCTAGCCCTGTAAGTCTTTCAAAAGCACATATACTCTTTACTAGAACTTGCAGACACTGCTAAAGAAGAATATCTTCATTTTCGTCAAGCTCCCACCTAAAATTTTCTTCCCTAAGGTTTTTGTTTTATAATGATTAATTCCTGTGTTCTTTCTATGATGCTTTCAGATAATGTTTTTTTTGTATTATGACATATACTTTTAAAAACTGTTCTCAGTGGGAGAGTTGTCTAAAGTTATCCACTTTCAAATACCTGAAGTGGAAGAGTGTGGAATCATCTTTAAGATATAACGTTCAACAAAAGAAGCTAGAAAATTAAAATACATACCTTATCCTTCCATTTATAAAGGGTTCAAAAGAGCAGCGATTATTTATTTATGGTGTAAAATTATAAAGTCAAATAAGCTAATGTCATAAATGTTAGAATGATGTTAGAGTGATGACTACTGAAATGAAAGAAAGGTGTTAAGATTGTGAAGGGTTTTTGAGGGAATTATTGTGCACTGGTAAGTTTTATGTCTTAACCTGAGGTGATATGCATCTGTGTTTGTTAAAAAAATGTTGTTGTAATTTATGGTTAATGGATGACTATGTACGTCCATTATATTTAGCAATATTTATAACATTCATGGATAATCATATATTTTTATATATGATCTTCATATTTGATAATTGTTTAATTATATATTTCAATTTGTGGATATATAATCATATATAATTGTAATGCAAAGGATCACTTTAGGGTAAATATGAATGTGATCTTTTTTCTTATTTCAGATTTTATTCTTCAAAAATTTCAGTATTTCATGTTTTTATATCTATCTTTACATACTTTAGTATTAAATGAGGCCAGAGTATACTGGATAGAGCAATGATCTGGGTATCAAGAGGTATAAGTTATATTTTTGAACATATTTATGTGTTGAATAACCTTGGTTACTTCCTTAACATCAAAATTTGGATATCTTCATATGTAAAAATAATTCTTATACATACTTTAACAGTATAACACTGTGGAAATTTATTAATATTCTTAAAGTTAAGTTCCTTAATCTTCTGTGTGCTATTCAGAGGAAAATTCTCTCTCCATTTTTCTCTTCTCTTTTCTTTTCTCTCTCTCTCTCTATACATATATATACACACATTTATATATACATATACATGTATAATCTTATTTCAAATGAGATGCATGTATAATTGAACATCTATTTGATTCATTTGGAATATGTACAGATCCTACATTTAAAAATACACAGTCCAAGAAAACATTTTATTTACTAAGTTTTTAGTCTATCATTTTGGATTCTAAGAAAGCAAAAGGAAAACATTGAAGTATACTTTTAATGAGAGAAAAACCTGGCTACAGATTTTGTTGGGGTTGAGGCACTAACCTAGAACAAACTATTGACACATAAATGCTCATAGTTAAGAAATTATGACTAGGTATATTAAACCATATAGTTTATAGAGCATAAACCTTTAATATCTTTATAAAACAAGTTGATTACTATTAAACACATAATAATTAACTCTAAGAATCTTTTTAGAATTTCATCATATTACCTTATTTGGGCCCTTTGTTTTCTATAACTTACTTAAAATCCAGGATCCTGGGCCAGTTTTACATATACGCAAGAGTCCGTTCACAAACACATTGGTATAAAATACACTTATATTGTTGTATAGATGAGCATTTAAAAAAAAAGTTTTTATCTTTTAAAACTTTTGTTTGAGCCTACTGAAATACATAGGGCACTATTATAAAACAAATGTACAGAAAAGATGTTTTAGAGGAAAACTATTAATAAAAGTTGCAGCTGATTTAGAAGAAAAACAAAATGATAAAATCTACTAGAAGGGAGAAGATGGCTTTGAAATGAACGTATGATCTTGAATCTTGGAATGACCCTGACCAGACCCAAGTCTAGGCAAACCCAATTGGCCAGTCATATGCCTAGATGCATATTTTCAACAAACATTTCAGTTTATGTAGAGAACTGCAAATACTTTGGATAATGTTTAAGGGTGGTAGGCAGCATAAATAAAAGCATAGGTGACCTGAAGATACAGTAGAATGTTAATGGTTCACGGGCTGAAGTCTGGCTGGATACACTGAACAAAGAAATCAGGTGGCTGGGAAAAAGTAATCTCAATTTGTTTGCAGGATTGTGTTTGGGAGTAATAGTAGGCTTTTTGATAGGTTTCTTTAAGGTAACTCAAAAACAGTTAATCCCATACATATGTTGAGCAAACACTTCTCTATGAACAATCTGATAAATTGATAAGAAATTGAAATTAAAGCTATTTGCAGCCAATTGGTGTATAATGAACTATAGACTCATAGAGTATTTTAAAACACTATATTAGAAAGCAAGTTTGAACATGGAGACTTGCTGCATGATTGTGTAACAGCTGATGTGAATTTTAATAATAGTGCCTAATGACTTTTGTTTTCCCATGGCACGTTCAGAAATTGTTTTAAATTAATTTTTTAAATGGCTGTTCCTCACTGCCTTTTAGCAGTTTTCGCACAGCATTAAGTCAGTTTACCCTGATGGGCTAATGCCTTTAAAAATGCAAATGTACAACATTTACATGAAGACCTAATTAAACTGTGTACCTCTGTTTTAGGTTGTGTTTTAACAATTAAATCTGTTCCAGGGATTTAATAATGGGGAGTTTGTTTACTTTTAAAATTGCAATCAGCAACACCAAATTTTGGCTCTAAATATTTAGTACTTAAACTTTTATAAGAATTTTTACTGCGCTTAGTCTCCAGTACTTTCAAGATGAATTAAACATTGGTGCTTTCAGCATTTTGTAATCCTAGATCATGCCAAACTGAAAATGGAAAAGCTTGGGAAAAGTGACTTCTTTTTTGAACCAATCAGTATATTTCAAACTGATCTGTTTCAGATTAATAGGTCTAATTTCCCATGTATACCATTTGTTTTTAACATGCCCTTAGGATTTTGTCAGCTACATAAAATTTGGATCATAATTTAGCTGGCTTTCTCATATTTCTTCATTAGCTCTGTACATAATAAAAAAGAGTTCCTCCAGAATATGACTAGCTGTCTTAAAAAAGATTTTATGATTCTTTCTATAATATATGTAGAACACTGATTACTTATTTTGGAGTTAGAGGTATTGTGGGAAATATTTTTTATGACTGTTGAAGACACAAGAGTTAAGTTTCAAAGTCTTTTTTTTCTTTTTTTTTGACGGTACGCGGGCCTCTCACTGTTGTGGCCTCTCCCGTTGTGGAACACAGGCTCCGGGACGCGCAGGCTCAGCGGCCATGGCTCACGGGCCCAGCCGCTCCGCGGCATGTGGGATCTTCCCAGACCGGGGCACAAACCTGTGTCCCCTGCATCGGCAGGCAGACTCTCAACCACTGTGCCACCAGGGAAGCCCTCAAAGTCCTTTAATAGTGGATCCAAGTACAAATTGATAGAAACTAAAAGCTCAGCACTATATTTCAGTATAAAAATAAAAACCTGTCTTTAATAGCAGAAAGTAAAATAATATTTGAACATAGTTTAACATGTGTGTTTTAAAATATAGACTTTAAAAAATATCTTTATTGGAGTATAATTGCTTTACAATGTTGTGTTACTTTCTGCTGTACAACAAAGTGAAACAGCTATATGTATACGTATATCCCCATATCCCCTTCCTCTTAAGCCTCCCTCCCACCCTCTTATCCCACCCCTCTAGGTGGTCACAAAGCATTGAGCTGATCTCCCTTGCTATGCAGCAGCTTCCCACTAGCCATCCATTTTACATTTGGTAGTGTATATATGTCAGTGCTACTCTCTCACTTTGTTCCAGCTTCCCCTTCCCCCCCTGTGTCCTTAAGTCCATTCTCTATGTCTGCATCTTTATTCCTGTCCTGCCACTAGGTTCATCAGTACCGTTTTCTTAGATTCCATATATGTGCGTTACCATCCGGTATTTGTTTTTCTCTTTCTGACTTACTTCACTATGTATGACAGACTCTAGGTCCATCCACCTCACTACAGATAACTCAGTTTCATTTCTTTTTATGGCTGAGTAATATTCCATTGTATATATGTGCCACATCTTTATCCATTCATCTGTCAATGGACATTTAGGTTGGTTCCATGTCCTGGCTATTGTAAATAGTGCTGCAATGAACATTGTGGTACATGTATCATTTGAATTATGGTTTTCTCAAGGTATATGCCCAGTAGTGGGATTACTGGGTCATATGGTAGTTCTATTTTTAGTTTTTTAAGGAACCTCCATACTGTTCTCCATAATGGCTATATCAATTTACATTCCCACCAACAGTGCAGGAGGGTTCCCTATTAAAATATAGATTTATTTTTAAAGATAGTTTATATAATTATAACCAAAACTATAGTAGTGTCTGTGTTGTGAGCACTTACTAGGTGCTGTTATGATCCTGGACACTTTTCAAACATTTTCCTTTTTAATTTTGTAACTGCACTACATCATGTTGGGAAAGGAAGTCTCATGCATGCAGTCTTTTAATCCCCACTCAGACCTTGGGCCTAGAACATTTCCTTACCAAGAGATAGAGTCCTCACAGACTGTGCTGGGCTGGTCACATTGTGGGATTATCTTTCCCTATTTCAGACTCAATGTGTGTTCCGTTGTTTTGTTTAAGTGTGTGTGTTACATGGCACCCGGCCATCCTTACCACTATATCTGTCCCCTGCAGGGAGGGGACAGCATCCTTGGTTCTGTGACAGAACAAAAGTGATGCGTGCACACCAACTACCCTGTGCAGTTGGTGTGCTGGCCATGAGGGACTTGCTGGCCACGAGGGACTGATGTCCACTACTGAGCTGATCTTGCTTTGTCTCTTCTTTACGTGAATAAAGGATTGTTCCATCTAGCGCTTCACTGTGTTGCATTTTCCTTAGCAACTCCTACTAAAATGAGGTGGACAGAAGTGTTCTGCCTTCTACTCCTGGTGCTCAGCAACAGATGCTACTTGCTCAACAATCCACATTACATGAGTGAAACAAGTAAGGCTAAGAGTGTTGGGAGACTGTTCTCCATGGTGTTTCCGTACATCTAGCATCAGCTTTTATTGCAGATTATTCTTTAAAGGATATTTGTATAGCAAACAGCATTGGAGGATAGAGAGAGTATCTTTCACCAAGGTAGAGAGCAGATTTTTTTTACTGACCAACATAATAAAGATAATATCTTCCTCTGTTTAGAAGTTTTACGAGCAGGCCCCTTTAAAATATCGGAGTATCCTAAACTTGAAGGTCTCAGATGTCACACAAACCCACTGTGTGCCCAGCATCTACACGGGTCTGCCTCCACATCTCCCGATGGGATTTAGGAGACAAGGGGAAACGGAAGCAAACATGAAACCATGCTGATTTCTGTGCCTTTTGGAATGAACGTCTTTGTTGCTGACCTAGTAATCTCATATTTACCAGAATCCATAAAACTGTGTGGCAGGTGAACTTGCTGGCTTGCAAGTATGGGAAAGTCTTAGACTCTTCACAATTCTTGACAAAGGGAAGTTAATTATCCTGCCAAAGATAATATAGATAGTGAGTAGAAAAACTTGTTGGTATTGGAGACAAGATTGGTCTTTTCCTAAAGTTAGCTTACATGCTGTTTGCCTTTACAACTTGGGAGATGTAGCATTTCACAAACTTAAATTTGTTCATTTTGTGATGGTGCTTTTTGCTAAGCAGAATTTTTTTATGTTTATATGGTCAAAGTTATCAGTCTTCTTTCTTCTTCATGGCTTCAGGATTTTGTGTCATAGTCAGAAAGTCTTTGTCACACCTAGTGTATAAAATAATTTACCTATGTTTCACCCTAGTACTTTCATGTTTTTATGGTTCAGATTTAAATCATAAAACCACTTGGAATTTTTCCTAGTATATACTGTGAGTTATCAAAGCTTGTTTTTTTCCCCTTCCAACTGCTTATGAAGTTTGTCTGAAAATTTTTCTTTATGTGCGTAATTTTCCCATTGATTTAAGATGACAGCTTTATCAAATACTAAAGTCCCTTGCTCATTTGAGTAAATTTTTTCATATATGCTATGTCATTGACATAATGTCAGTATCACTTTTATTTCTGAGGCTTTAGAGTATATTTTAATATTTAATCACATTGCTCTTCTTTTACACATTTTTTTTTTTTTTTTTTTTTTTTTTTTTT
>NW_006785658.1:120655-162334 GCF_000442215.2 Lipotes vexillifer
CTGTGCCCTTTGTTCACGGGCCCAGCCGCTCCGCGGCCTGTGGGATCTTCCCGAAACGGGGCACGAACCCACGTCTCCTGCATTGGCAGGCGGACTCTCAAGCACTGCGCCACCAGGGAAGCCCTACACATTTTTAAGCTGATATTTTATTTTGTATTACTTAAAATAACTTAAAATTACTTTTTATGTATTTAAAAATAATAGCTAATAGTGGATATTTTAAATTCATTCCTCACCTCAGATAGAAAATATTCAATATTTTACACTGAGAGCACTGTTTGCTGTAAGTTTCTCTTTTTTTAACTTTTTTATTAGAGTATAGTTGATTTACAGTGTTGTGTTAGTTTCAGGAGTACAGTGAAGTGAATCAGTTATACATATACATATATCCAGTCTTTTCTTTTTTTAAGATTTTTTTTCCCATACAGGCCATTACAAAGTATTGAGTAGGGCTCCCTGTGCTATGCAGCAGTTCTTATTAGTTATCTATTTTATATATAGTAGTGTGTATATGTCAGTCCCAATATCCCAATTTATCCCTCCCCCACCTTATCCCCTGGTAACCATAGTTTGTTTTCTACATCCATGATGTGCTCTTTATCAATTCTCTTCTTTACCTAGTTGCTGAGCCTTTTTGTCATGAAAAGGTGTTGATTTTGTCAAGTAGCTTTTCTTATACACCTTTATTCTTTCAGTGTTTTGCAGTATTATTAACCACATTAACAGATTCATTTCAAACATTAAACCAATCTTGCTCTTTTGGAATAAATTCTACTATTAATGATATGTTATCCAAGACAGATAATAGATAGATACATACATAGGTACACAGATACATAGATTTGATTTGCTAATATTTCATTTATAATTTTGATCCATGCTGAGCCATGTTCATGAAAGAAATGGTAATGTCCCTTTTTTTAATGTTTTGTTGGGAAATGTTATATGTTTATTTTCTACTCTAAGGAACTGTTTATTAAAGTTGGTATAATTTCTTCCTTAAGTCTTTAGAATAATTTACCAGTTAAACCAGTTTCTTGGTAGGAAGTATTTAAATTTATTCAGTTACTTCAGTAGCTATAGTGCCATTCTTTTTTTGTATGTTTATTTTTAATTTATTTTTTCTTATTAGTCTTCCATTTTATACACATCATTGTATACACGTCAATCCCAATCTCCCAATTCATCACACTACCACCCCCACCACCCCACGGCTTTCCCCCTTGGTGTCCACACATTTGTTCTCTACATCTGTGTCTCAATTTCTGCTCTGCAAACCAGTTCATCCATACCATTTTTCTAGGTTCCACATATATGCGTTAATATGCGATATTTGTTTTTCTCTTTCTGACTTACTTCACTCTGTATGACAGTCTCTAGATGCATCCATGTCTCTACAAATGACCCAATTTCATTCCTTTTTATGGCTGAGTAATATTCCATTGTATATATGTACCACATCTTCTTTATTCATTCATCTGTCGATGGATATTTAGGTCGCTTCCATGACCTGGCTATTGTAAATAGTGCTGCAGTGAACACTGGGGTGCATGTGTCTTTTTGAATTATGGTTTTCTCTGGTTATATGCCCAGTAGTGGGATTGCTGGGTCATATGGTAATTCTAATTTTAGTCCTTTAAGGAACCTCCATACTGTTCCCCATAGTGGCTGTGTCAATTTACATTCCCACCAACAGTGCAAGAGGGTTCCTTTTTCTCCACACCCTCTCCAGCATTTGTTGTTTGTAGATTTTCTGCTGATGTCCATTCTAACTGGTGTGAGGTGATACCTCATTGTAGTTTTGATTTGCATTTCTCTAATGAGTAGTGATGTTGAGCAGCTTTTCATGTGCTTCTTGACCATCTGTATGTCTTCTTTGGAGAAATGTCTATTTAGGTCTTCTGCCCATTTTTGGATTGGGTTGTTTGTTTTTTTAATATTGAGCTGCATGAGCTATTTATATATTTCAGAGATTAATCCTTCGTCCGATGATTCATTTGCAAATATTTTCTCCCATTCTGAGGACTGTCTTTTCGTCTTGTTTATGGTTTCCTTTGCTGTGCAAAAGCTTTGAAGTTTCATTAGGTCCCATTTGTCTATTTTTGTTTTTATTTCCATTACTGTAGGAGGTGGATCAAAAAAGATCTTGCAGTGATTTATGCCAAAGAGTGTTCTTCCTATGTTTTCCTCTAAGAGTTTTATAGTGTCTGGTCTTATATTTAGGTCTTGAATCCATTTTAAGTTTATTTTTATGTATGATGTTAAGGAGTGTTCTAATTTCATTCTTTTACATGTAGCTGTCCAATTTTCCCAGCACCACTTATTGAAGAGACTGTCTTTTCTCCATTGTATATCCTTGCCTCCTTTGTCATAGATTAGTTGACCATAGGTGTGTGGGTTTTTCTCTGGGCTTTCTATCCTGTTCCATTGATCTATATTTCTGTTTTTGTGCCATATTGTTTTGATATCATATTGTTTTGATTACTGTAGCTTTTTAGTATAATCTGAAGTCAGGGAGTCTGATTCCTCCAGCTCCATTTTTTTCCCTCAAGACTGCTTTGGCTATGTGGGGTCTTTTGTGTCTCCATACAAATTTTAAGATTTTTTTTGTTCTAGTTCTGTAAAAAAATCCATTGGTAATTTCATAGGGATTGCATTGAATCTGTGGATTGCTTTGGGTAGTATAGTCATTTTCACACTATTGATTCTTCCAATCCAAAAACATGGTATATCTCTCCATCTGTGGGTATCATCATTAATTTCTTTCATCAGTATCTGCATACAGGTCTTTTGTCTCCCTAGGTAGGTTTATTCCTAGGTATTTTATTCTTTTTGTTACAGTGGTAAATGGGAGTGTTTCCTTAATTTCTTTTTCATATTTTTCATCATTATTGTATAGGAATGCAAGAGATTTCTGTGCATTAATTTTATATCCTGCAACTTTACCAAATTCATTGATTAGCTCTAGTAGTTTTCTGGTGGCATATTTAGGATTCTCTATTTATAGTATCATGTCATCTGCAAACAGTGACAGTTTTACTTCTTCTATTCTGATTTGGATTCCTTTTATTTCTTTTTCTTCTCAGATTGCTGTGGCTAAAACTTCCAAAACTATGTTGAATAATATTTGTGAGTGTGGACATTCGTGTGTTATTCCTGATCTTAGAGGAAATGTTTTCAGTTTTTCACTGTGGAGAACGATGTTGGCTGTGTGTCATATATGGCTTTGTTACATCAAGGTAAGTTCCCTGTATGCCTACATTCTGGCGGGTTTTTATCATAAATGGGTGTTGAATTTTGTCAAAAGCTTTTTCTGCATCTATTGAGATGATCATATGGTTTTTCTCCTTCAATTTGTTAATATGGTGTATCACATTGATTGATTTGCATACATTGAAGAATCCTTGCATTCCTGGGGTAAATCCCACTTGATCATGGTGTATAATCCTTTTAATGTGTTGTTGGATTCTGTTTGCTAATATTTTGTTGAAGATTTTTACATCTATATTCATCAGTGATATTAGTCTACAATTTTCTTTTTTTGTAGTATCTTTGTCTGGTTTTGGTATCAGGGTGATGGTGGCCTCACAAAATGAGTTTGGGAGTTTTCCTTCCTCTGCAGTTTTTTGGAAGAGTTTGAGAAGGATGGGTGCTTAGCTATAGTGCCATTCTGATTTTCTGTTTCTGTGTCATTTTTATGAAATGGAATTTATCCACTTCAATTAGGTTTAAAATTTGGGGGGCATAAAGATTGCATAATGTGTTTACTAAATTTTTATTACCTAAATAATCTGTATTGATATCTACATTTTATTCATATTTTGGTAATTTGTGTTTGCTTCTTTGTTTTCATTGATCAATTTTCCTAGGACTTTATCAGTTTTATTAAAAATTTCCTGTCTTTTCACCTTCCTGATTTTTAAAATTTTGTTTGTTTATTCATATTCATTTTGTATTCTTTAGTTTATTCTATATTTGGGGATTGAATATGTTGCTTTTTTCTAGCTTCCTGAGATTGAAGACTGGATCACTGAATTTCAGTCTTTATTTTTTTAATATATTCGCTTAAGGTTATACCTTTCTTTTTAAGCCCTGATTTCCCTGTATCACACACATTTGGATATATTTGATTATAATTTTTATTGTATATTTTCATCCTTTTTTTTCTTTTGTTCTGACTCTCATAAGGGATATTTTTAGTCTAAAAATATTATCTTTTAATTATGGTATTATTTTTATCTACATTAATGTAATTAGTCATATATAAATATTTACTTATGTCTACTTCTAACTGCTTTTATTTGACTTACCATTTTGTAGTTCCTTTAAAAATTTCCCTTTCTCACTCTTCTTGGAATTAATCAAATATTGTTTGTTTACTATTCCGTTTTACCCTCTAATAGCTTGTTAGTACACAATTATATTATGCTTTTAGTGGATATCCTAGAAATTACAATATGCATCCCTACCTATTGTTACCAGATCCAAGCTCTCACTGCTCACCGCTCACCAACTGACAGGCCAGTAAGTCGAGAAACAAGGTGTTAGGGCAAGGAATAGTGACCTTATTAGGAAAGCCAGCAAACCAAGAAGATGGCAGACTAATGTCCTAAAGAACCATCTTGTTCTGGTTTGAGTACAAGCTTCTTTTATGCTACAAAGAGGGGGAAATGATGGGAGGAAGTGAGGTTAAGAGGTGACGGGTTGTTGAAGACTTCTTGGTGCTGGCCAGACCTTAGAGGGGACTTGGTAATGCTTTGTTTTTGCAGTTGTTCAATGTAGTTCTGGTCACGATGCTCCTATAAATCTTGAGCAAAACAGATTTTACTTTCTGTTCTGCAACTCCTTATCTCTACATGGATGAATGATCACTAAGCAAGGGAAAATTATCTTTCTACTGATGTTTATACCTATGAGGTAAACAAAAGTATTTTAACTTTAAAGTTTAAGCACGGGAGGCAGAATTTCTGCAAGGGGGCTATTATGTATGTATTCAAGCTATAGGCCACATTCTTTTTATGATTAATGTGCCTACGTGCAGTTAGCAAAGTTGGGCATGAGGCATTTAGCTATAGAGCACAGAGGCTAGAGCTTAAAGAAATAGATTCAATGTGGAGTCAGATTAGTTTTTCCCTCTTATGTTATTACATTCTGTATAGTTACTTTATTACTTCCCTTAAAATGTAAGAAGCTTATGGTGGGTAGCAGAATATGGCACCTCAAAATATGGCTGTACGAGTTCAGGATATGCTACCCCAAAAGATGCTACCTTGATATATTATTTCGAGCTTTGGCACTTGAAAAATAGCATCTGCTAGGAGAGGCTTTCTTTGAATTCCCTTTATCTGCCAAAAGACTAATCCTTTGAAAGGAACTCAGTGGTCATAAATCCCCTCCCCAGGAGTGTCACTAATCAGTGAACCTTGACTCTTATCACAGGAGAGGAGACTAGAAGTAGATACCACTCCCAGACAAACTTTGTCATAAATTATCATAACTCCCACCTATTCCTCTAAGGGTTTATTCATCTTTCCTTAAAACTATATACTCTCCCCTAAGAGGCCTCCCTTTTCCCTATTAAGATGTTATTTCAGCCTGCATTCTAAGTTACCTCAGGGAGTTACTCATTTTTCCCTGGCTATCTCCTATATATACATGAGGTATACATGTTAATGGACTTTTGTTTGTTTTTCTCTTATTAATCTATCTTTTATTACAGGAATCTCAGCTAAGAACTCAGAAAGGTAGAGGGAAAATTATTTTTCCTCCCTTATATAGGGCAGATTTGATATGAAATTTCAAATTTATGAAGTTTTAGAATCATCCATTTCATCAGCTAGGGAAATTTTTCCAAAAATTAAAATGTTCTTTCTCCTCTGAACATCAATACTCATAATGATATTACCATTTATTGCATTTTTAGTGTACTTGGCATTCTGGTAAGTTTCTTTCCTAACTTCTTCAGAAGGTTTCTCTTGCCTGTCTCGTGGATTTTAAAACTTCTGTGTAACACTTTGCTACCCTCTCTTATATTCAGAGAAAAATCTCAGCATTTTCAATCCTTTTTAAATTGCTTAGTTATATAAGAAACCTACACAAATGCCTATCTAAAATTGGTATAACTGCTGATAATGAATATTGCCTTGTCACATGCACTAAAAAAGATTTAATTTCCAGAGGACTCTGGCTAGAGAACTCTTTTGGCAGTTAAAAGACTTGCTGTTTTTATGAGAATTTTATCATATTTCATATGCAAGAAGATTGCCAAAGTGTAAATTATCTATAGTGTTGTGTTGCAAAATAAGCTGCTAGAGAAGCATGATTAGCTAATTGCATCCAATGACTCTGAAGACATAACACCTCTTCCAAACAGGAAGAATTAGGAAGGGATCCATTTTTTTTTTTTTTTTCCACTTGTGCCTTACTTGGTAACAAAGGCTGCTGACTCTTTTCCTGGAAACTCATTCTTTGTTTGCTGAACAAGCTGATACCTGCTGATAAGATGGCTTTACTTTCAAGTGATAAATTATCTTAATTAACTATAATTGTTTGCAGATGATTTTATGCAAATAGAGACATTTAAGAAATAAAAGCATAAAGATTTAATAAGCATGAGCCTGAGGAGAAATACAATTTTCCTTTTCTTTTTTTTCATTTAAAATTGATGATAATATTGAATGTAACAATTAAAGATGGAGTAAGAAAAAACTGGTAGTTTGCATGACTAGGGATCAGAACGTTGGATATTTAAGGAAATCAAAGAAAGAATGCATAGCTTGCTGTTTTGTATGTGTGTGTAGTTCTGAAACAGTTTTCACTCAGATAAATCAATATTTCTCTCAAGATACATTTTTTTGGATATTTCTTTTCCTGGAATTATAGCTAAGCCTGGTTTATACTAGAAACTGAAAGCGCATTAGAAGTGATTTCACACCACTCTGCTGCCAGGTTATGTCTTTAGTGGGTTTAGTTATGCTCATCTCCTAAAGTCATTGCATTTCTTTCCCATATATTTAAAATTGTGATTGATAAATGTCACTTGAAAATACCAGCATGTTTAGACAAACTGGCTTTTATTATATTTTGTATGAAAATTATGATTTCTTTTAAGTTGTTTTGTCTGCCTTCCTTCTTTAGAGGAGCTACTTTTGTCTTTTCTTTGACCTTTTGTTTCAAATGGGAATCATACTCTTACAAATTCTTGTCTCCTTCATCGCAGTGATTGGCACTGTGGCTGAGCATCTGACCAAGGAGAACCAGTCAGAGTTTCTCATTGTTTTCCCATCAGGTTCTGAGGAACAAATCCTTTCCATTTGTTAAAAAGTTGTAAGGGTATCACCAAACCAAACTTGGGTCTGCTCTCCCACAGTAAAGCCAATCTAGTGATACCAGGTTGTCGTGAAGGAAAGTGCAGTATTTATTGCAAGGCATCAAGGAAGGAGTACAGGAGGCTAATATTCAAAAGACCTGACATCTCCAATGGATTTCAGGAAAGCATTTTTAAAGGCAAGGTGAGGGAGAGAGTCTCAGGGTACATGATCAGCTCATGCGCAGTTCTCTGATTGGTTGATGATGAGGTAACAGGGCGGTGTCACAGGGGTTAACACCATCAATCCCCAGGCTCCAGCCTGTCTGGGGGCTGTGTGCTCATGGTCATCATGCAGTTAACTTCTTCCACCTAGTGGAGGTTGTAGTATCTGCAAAACAACTCAAGAAAGTGTATCAGACACTGTTATCTATGTCCTTCAGGGAGGAACTAAAGATTCTGTGACTGCTATACGGCTGACTTATCATTTAAATTGTTACTAGTTTTCCTGGCCCAACTGCTATTTTTTTGTTACTACATGTGCACATTCTTTCAATCATTAATTCTTGAACTAACCTTTTGTGACTCAGGGGAGACCTGCGAGACTAAAGCTTTTCTACAAACAAGAGGCAGACAGCAGGTGTTGCGGGGAAGGGATGTCTGTCCCTGGAAGGCCCCATAGGGTCCTGCTCAGTTATAAAGGTATCAGTTTAAGAACTGCTAGTACTTATATGTATGTGAAGAAAACCAGTCTACAGCAGGCAATAATGGAACTGTCAGAAAGAAGAAGAAAATGAGTTTAGAGAGAAAAAGGAAATATATTGACAATATACACGTTACTAGTTTTAACTTTTGAAGACCAGAACAATACCTCTTCCTTCAATTTGATTGAGACAAGCTATTTTATTTACTTATTTATTTATTTTTAGATTTTTTTTTTTTTTTGATGTGGACCATTTTTAAGGTCTTTATTGAATTTGTTACAGTATTGCTTCTGTTTTATTTTGGCTTTTTGGCTGCGAGGCTTGTGGATCTTAGCTCCCCGACCAGGGATTGAACCCTCACCCGCTTTATTGGAAGGTAGATTCTTAACCACTGGACCACCAGGGAAGTCCCTATTCATTTATTTTTGTCTAATCTAGTTCAATGTGGGTTTCTGTAACCAAGAGTTTTAAACAATAGAATCCCTTCTTATTTGACTCTTCATTCCCTCCCATTAATTTAGCAGGTTCTTTCAGTGTAGATACACCGAAATATCCCTTCTCATCCCTTTTATTAGAGAAACTTTCCTTACTTCTTTGTCATATCAGGACTCTCCTTCCTTTAACTGATAAGTATCTGTCTTCTAGACTAGATTATTTGGCTATACATTCTTATTGCTTGCTCATGCATTGGCCTTCTGCATTTTTGCTTTTATTTCTACCATTTTTTTTTTTTTTTTTTTTCTTGCGTTATGCGGGCCTCTCACTGTTGTGGCCTCTCCCATTTGCGGAGCACAGGCTCCAGACGCGCAGGCTCAGCGGCCATGGCTCACGGGCCCAGCCGCTCCGCGGCACGTGGGATCCTCCCGAAACGGGGCACAAACCCGCGCCTCCTGCATCGGCAGGCGGACCCCCAAGCACTGCGCCACCAGGGAAGCCCCTCTACCATTTTTTAAAAATATATTTCTCAAAGTTCCTAGAGAACAAATTCAACATGTGTTTGAAAAGTATTTATTTAATGCCTTCTATATGCCAGACTCTTCCTAGTACTAAGTCAACAAGGCTAGCAGTGAACAAGACAAAGTCACTCCTATAATGGAGCTTACATTCCAGTGGGGGAAATAAGTAATAAATAAACACATTTTGTGAAAGAAAAAAAAAAAGACAATTTTTGAGATAAAGTGGAATTTTTACTTGGAGTGACAAAGCATAATACAATGAAGTCAAAACAACCTGGCTCCCTCCAGATTAAAATGACAAGGTGTTATTTATAGTTCATCTTCTTACAAAACAGTCAATAATCCTGAGTGGATCCTGTTTAGATTTGAGGAAAAAAATAATTACTTTTTTTGGATGGGAAGAAAAAATGGGTCCTTTTTCCTTCTTTATCTCAGGATGTAAGACTTTTTGTAGGATCTCTCACCCGATATTTATCATTAACTACAACTTTAAATGGAAAGTCTTTGATAAATATAATTGCCAAGCCATAGTATGTGATGCATTCCATGCCAAATTTAAGATTAAGCTTAGCTGAGGGCAAAGATTCACCTATTTATGTATAATATTAAATCATTATTTTTAGATATTCATGTTATGTTACTATATGACTCAAAATCTGGAAGTAATAACTGCTATAAGGAAAACTCAATCAGTGTCAGGGACAAGACTGTCAGGGTGGGTCTACTTTAGTCTGGTGGCAAATGGACTTTCTGAGGGAGTGACATGGATGAAGTGAAATTAGTGTGAAGATTAAGGAAGGTAGAAGGAACAGCATGTGGAAAGGCCTTAAAGTGGGAATTCATCTGGCAGATTAAAGAAGTAGCCTTAAGGCTAGACCACAAGAAATAAGTATGAGAGTAGGAGGAGCGATAAAGTCAGGGAGATACCAGGATCAGTCAGTCTGAGTAGTATGTGTAGAAGCCTTTGGAGAGCTTTGGGAGAGAGGAGACATGATCTAAGTTTTGTGTTTACAGGTCACCAAGGCTGATCTGTGGAGAACTGTGTTTAATCAGACCACTGCTTCTTTCCTAGGGTACCCACAATTAGTGACTGATCATCATTGGAGCACAAAGGTATATCTCTCTTACCCCAACTTCATCTTCAGAACTCCTTGCAGGGTCAGCTAAGTCTTCCCTTGACTGTATCACAACTGCAGCAACTTTTCTCTCTACCAGTTCTACTTCCTTCTCTTCCCTTCCACAGGTTTTGATTCCAAGAGTATGTCCTAAAACACCTCCAGTGGATAAGCATGGAAGCAGGGATACCATCTTTCCTTAACTGTCATTTGCAACCTTCATACATCATTTGATATCGGTGACACCTGCCTTCTTGAAATTGTTTCCACTTTGGCTACTACACCACTCCACACTTGATGTTTCTTATTCCCTAAGTCTCCAGTCTCCTACCAATGCCAAACTTCTTCCACTAAGCCCCTAAATATGGTTATTCCATGGTGTGTGTCCACTGCCATATTATTGCTCAGTTTTTCACTCCTCTTCTCAGGGCTTCACATAGTCCCATGATCCTACTATGTGACTTTCAAACCCAGACTGAACCTTGTGTGCTGTAGGTTGAATTTCTCGGGAAGAAGACTTTGAGATGGGGATAAGTATGTAGGAGGATGTTTAGGGAGTAAGAATGAGAAGAAGCCATAACTAAGAATAAGCCATAGCAGGAGCATAGTAATTCTTTTTGTCAGAAGGCTGTTAATTGGTAGAGCTATGTGCTACAGATAGTATATTTGTATTTCACCAAGTCTTTTTAAAGGTTATTAATGGCATTCCTATGAACAAAATGGGGAAGTGAACCAGAGTCAAGTATAATTATGTAAATTTGTATTTGGATGCCTCTGTCTAAGGATATCAAGCCAACATGCTTGAAGGCTGTTTCCTGTTCCCTGACTTTCTTTAAGATTTAGACAAAAATATCAAAGGAATTCTTATGACATTTTTAGATGACATGAAACTGGGAGGTTTAAAAAATATGCTGGGTGACAGAATCAGGTTCCATAAAGGTCTTTTTTCTTTTAATTTTATTTATTTTGGCTGTGTTGGGTTTTCGTTGCTGCACTCAGGCTTTCTCTAGTTGTGGCCAGTGGGAGCTACTCTTCGTTGCAGTGCACAGGCTTCTCATTGCAGTGGTTTCTCTTGTTGCAGGGCATGGTCTCTAGGTGTGCGGGCTTCAGTAGTTGCAGCATGTGGGCTCAGTAGTTATGGCGCATGGGCTCTAGGTTGCTCAGGCTTCAGTAGTTGTGGCATGCAGTCTCAGTAGTTGTGGCATGCAGGCTCAGTAGTTGTGGTGCACGGGCTTAGTTGCTCCACAGCATGTGGGGTCTTTCTGGACCAGGGATCGAATCCTTGTCCCCTGCATTGGCAGGTGGATTCCTAACCACTATGCCACCAGGGAAGTCCCTCCATAAAGGTCTTGACAGGCTGAAATAATGGACCAAATCAAGTAAGATAAAGTTTAATTGTGACACGTTAGGCCCTGTATTTGTATCTTCAAATCAGCTGCTTAGGTATAAAATAAGGAAGACTGTACTTAGTAGCATATGTAAAAAGGACTTAAGGTGATAAATCTTGACTCAGACTACACATGACAATCACCTGGGTGGAATTTTAAATATCCCAGGGCATAGGATCCACCCTCAGAAATTTATGTTAATTGGTCTGGGGTAAGGCCCAAGTATAAGTTTTTAAAAGCTTTCAAGGTGATTAATATATGTAGGCAAGTTTCATAACTACTAATTTTCACATGCTATGAGTTAGTTGTGTGATATCACTTGCCTCTTGTCTGAGAAAGAAAGAGGGAAAGAAAAGAAAGGAAGAAAGAAAGAAAGAAAGAAAGAAAGAGAGAGAGAGAGAGAAAAGAAAGAAAGGAAGAAAGAAAGGAAGGAAGAAAAGAAAGGAAGGAAGGAAGGAAGAAAGAAAGAAAGAAAGAAAAGGAAGAAAGAAAGGAAGAAAGAAAGAAAGAAAGAAAGGGAAGAAAGAAAGGAAGAAAGAAAGAAAGAGAGAGAGAGAGAGGGAGGGAGGGAGGGAGGGAGGAAAAGAATGACAGAAAAAGAAATGCTGACATAATCTAAAGAGAAGGAGCACAGGACATCATCCATAGGAGGATGGGATTGGAGTAAGGTAAAACTGTTTTTGTCACAGCTCTACTCTTTCAATATATGTGGCCTTAACCTCTTTTGACCTGACTTTTCTGTTCTTTAGTACCTACTTCTTAGGTAGTGTTGTGAGCACTGAATAAGATTTTGCATGTGGAATGCTTGGCAAGAAACTTGGGATATAGTCAATGTTCAAAAAATGTTAGCAGAGGTTATTGTTGAACTGTAGTAATAGCATTATCAAATTTATGATGTGGAAACAAGAGTTTGCTCTTCTCTCTCTGGCCTAGGCAAAACTTAATAGGGTTTAACTTCTAAGTATCAATCTTCAGGAAACATTGACAGCTGGTTTCAGTTCTGGTGATGGATGAACAAACTAAATATATATAAGGAACATCCACAACTACTGATGGTATTAATCTGGAAACAAAGACATAATTGTTTCTTAAAGAAAAGTTATAGTTCTGTCATGAGGATCAAATGTTAGATTACTCTGTGTAAATCTAAAAAGTGAAATTAGGAAGAATGGACAGAAACTAATGGAAAAGGAGATTCCAACAGTCAAAGCCTTTTCCTCAAAATGTACTAAAGGCCTTATTACGGATTGGACTGCATGTTGTAGAGGGCATTTGGTGACCATTAAATTCAATGATAACCTATGATTAAATATTTCTTTTCTCTTGCTCTTTTGCTCTTCTGTTCCAACTCATCTTTCACAGTGCTGAAAATCAGTCTTCTTTACTAAGTGAAGCATGGATCATGGATCTTTTTAGCTCAGAATCCTTCTCTATTACACACTGAATTAATACAAAGTTTTCTACTTGGTATTTGAGGTCTTATAGCACCTGCTTCCAAGCTATTATTCCAGTCTATTCTAGTTTTACTTACTGCCACTCCCCATTCCATATGTTATAAGAAATTGTTATAAGAAACTGCCAAACTGTCTTCCAAAGTGGCTATACCAATTTTCATTCCCAGCAGCAATGAATGAAAGTTCCTATTGCTCCACAACGTTGTCAGTGTTTGGTGTTGTCAGTGCTGTGGATTTTAGCCATTCTAATAAGTGTGTAGTGGTAGTTCGTTGTTTTAAGTTGTATTTTTGTAATGATGTATGATGTTGAGCATATTTTCATTTGCTTATTTGCCATCTTTATATCTTCTTTGGTGAGAAGGCTGCTCAGATCTTTTGGCCACTTTTAAATTAGTGTTTGCTTTTTTGTGTGTGGAGTTTTAAGAGTTCTTTATATATTTTGGATACCAGTCCTTTATCAGATAGATATTTTGAAAATATTTTCTCTATGGCCTTTTTATACTTTTAACAGTGTCTTTCACAGAACAGAAGTTTTTAATTTTAGTGAAATACAGCTTATCAAGTTTTTCTTTCATGGATCATCCTTTTGGTGTTGTATCTAAACCTTCACCAAACCCAAAGTCACCTAGATTTTCCGTGTTATCTTCTAGGAGTTTTGCAGTTTTGCATTTTACCTTTGGGCCTATAATCCATTTTAAGTTAAATTTTTGTGAAAGGTGTAAGACTGTCTCTAGATTCATTTTTTTTGTATGTGGATGTCTGGTTGTTCTGACACCATTTGTTGAAAAAACAGGCATTTCTTTTTATACCTATCATTTCTTTCTGAGAAAATTCTCTTTTCTCTCACCACTGCACATTTGACAGTTTATACTATCCCATACCCAGACTGCAACCAAGAAAACAACCAGGAGTTGATGCCTTATTGGTGATATGACAGGTTGATATAAGATACCAGTGATTTCAACTAGGTTGTTTATCTCTGGTCATGGGGCTATGGGAGGTGATTCTCTTAACTTTTTTTTTTTTTTTTTTTTTTTTTTTGCGGTATGTGGGCCTCTCATTGTTTTGGCCTCTCCCGTTGCGGAGCACAGGCTCCAGACGCACAGGCTCAGTGGCCACGGCTCACGGGCCCAGCCGCTCCACGGCATGTGGGATCCTCGTGGACTGGGGCACGAACCCATATCCCCTGCATCGGCAGGCGGACTCTCAACCACTGTGCCACCAGGGAAGCCCTCTCTTAACTTTTGCTTAGACATTTTCCAAATATATTTTGAACTGAGAACCAGAGAACTAATCTTGGTTGAAGGTCTAATTTTCCCAGGGTACCAGATAAAATGAAGTACCTCTTTTGGCATTCAAGTGGCAAAATTCCAAGCTTGTGTGTCTGAGTAAAAGAAGTGTGTTTGAGTATTTGCTTGTGTTTGTGTGTTGAGGGAAAAGTTATGTTTATCAAAATGTCTCATACGCATGTTTCATACGCATCTAACTTTTCTGAAGATGTTACGTTATCTTTGTTATGTTATGTTGCCTTTGTACCAAATATATGCCTACTGCAGTTTCTGTCTTAGTGATTAACATAAACACTCAGGTGCCTAAACTAGAAACCTGAGAGTAATTCTAGTTTTCTTTCTTTATCCAACTGCAGTTCCTGCAGTTGCTTGTATCTCCCCTAGTTATTGTCTAAGTATGTCCATCCTCCTTCATTCACATTTCCAGTGCTTTAGTTTAGGCCTCCATCATTTTATGGTCTGTTTTACTGTGATGACCTCTTAATCCCTTCCTTGTCAATCTACCTTTCATGTTGATTGTTGTCATAATGCACTTTATACAATGCACATCTGCTGGTGTCATTACCCTGATTGAAATCTTGCAGTTTTAACTAATGAGCATAACAGAAGTCTCTTGATGATCTCAGCTTTTGACTATCCTCTTCAGCTTTATCTTCAATTACTTATCCACATTTACACTGTGTTTCAGCCACAAATTACTTCTATTTCTTTGAATATTTTCACTCATCTTGGTCTGAAGTGTTCATCCTATTTGTTTTCTTGGCTGAAGATTTAAATCCCCCATGAAGCCATCCCTGATACCCATTTGCCCTCCCTGCATTTAACATCACTCCTCTGTGCTCTCAGATCACCCCCATAGCACTTGCCACATTTAACTGCAATTGTTTATTTAGCTGTTTTGCTGCTTCATCGAATGGAACTCCCAGAAGAATGAATTTTTGGGTAAAATTTTTCATATGTATGGTCAATAGATAATATGTTGAATAAATAACTGAATAAATTCCTTACAAATAAACAGTTTTCCAAGTATAGAGAGATGCATCCCTGATATATTATCTTTTATATTCAGAAAACTTTAATTATAAATACCAAACAGATAATATGTATTTAAATCAATCCATCAAAAGGATGGCATTAAGCTCTTTGTATATGTACTCTTGAATGGAAGATAAAAGATAAGGTCCCTGGGCTTCCCTGGTGGCGCAGTGGTTGAGAGTCCGCCTGCCGATGCAGGGGACACGGATTCGTGCCCCGGTCTGGGAAGATCCCATGTGCCGCGGAGCGGCTGGGCCCGTGAGCCATGGCCGCTGAGCCTGCGCGTCCGGAGCCTGTGCTCCGCAACGGGAGAGGCCGCAACAGTGAGAGGCCCGCGTACTGCAAAAAAAAAAAAAAAAAAAAAGATAAGGTCCCTGTTCTCAGGAGGTTTGCAGTCTTGTTTAAAAGTTAATTTGTAACCACATAAAATGTATGCTAGATAAGTCTAAGTCTAGAAAATAGAAAGATTATTTAATTTATAGATGTATACCTGGAAAACATTTCTCAAATCTGGTTTACAGTGTCTCTTTGTTCCCTCATAATATTCATGAACGTTCCAGAGCACCAAGCCCTATGGCTAAGGAATAAAAGGAACAGTAGAGACAACTATTCACATTTAATGGTTAAGCAAGCAATTATGTGACACATGGCCATCAACAAAGTACTTTCACACCTCTGATCTCATGCAATGCTCATAAAATTCCTATGAAAAATAATGAGTAGACAAAAATTTTAACCCCGATTTATAGAGGAGATACTGACATTCAGAGAAGAAAATAGTTTTTTCATAACTCACACTACTAGGAATATATCATGAAGTAGAACTTAACCCAGATTTCTGGACTACAGAACTTGATCTTCTGCCTCTATTCCACAGCTCTGATTAGACTTGGTCCTTAAGTCCCAACATGTTTGAGGGTCAGAGTTGAGTATCAGAAACAACCAATGTCCACAAAGTTTGTTTTCATAACCACTGTCCTCACCCCCAACAACACACATACATGCATCCGCACACACACACACACACACACACACACACATACAAGTGTGCTTAAAGCCCTATAAGATAAGGAAGGCTATGGCCAAGAGCAGGTCTGTGTGCTTAATATATGAGATTTTATTTTGTGCAACTTTTCTCTCTTTTCCAAAGGTATTTGTGTAAATGAACGTCAATTATTACACTGTAGCTAAGAGTAATCATGTTTTGGGTTCTGCATCATTAAATATTATTGCCTATGATGGGGCCTTGCTTTAAATTCACCACTTACCCTCCTCAAAACTTAAAAAAACAATTTAATGAAATTTTATTTAAGTTTATTTGGTCATTATCAATCCTGGCTTCCCTGAATATATTAGTGTTTACAAAGGCTAATTTGAGTGCAGCATTTGAACTTTAATCACTGAAATTTTACATTACTTGTGAAACTAAAACGTGAAAGATGTGACCTAGTTTCTCTGTGGAGCTGTTTACATACCATCAAGTTGATAGGTTGTCTAGAATTAGAATGTAAATTCATCCAGGTTTGGTTAAATTAAGCATCTCTCTAACTTGGGTTTGTCTATATTAGTTTTAGACTGTAAGTCTAGGGAAAAGACTTTCTTAAAATTAACTTATTTTTGCAAATAAGTTTTCCCTAACATCAGTTTCATTTCCACCATCAAAAGAAAATTAACAGGAGAATTAAAATTACCCTATGATGTGACAACTATCGAACCTATATTTGCTTGCTTTGAAAGGCAAAATAATACTCAGGATTATAGACGCATATGCAGTATTTATCTGACATTGACACTCAACTGTGTTTAAGATATTGCTATATTACATAAAATTGCATTAAAACTAGAATTCTGATTTGAAAATTTGTCTTCATTTAGTCACTCCCAATTTCTCCCTAAATACCTATAATGAAAAAGAAAAACAGGACTTCACCACAAGCGAACAAGCTGCAAAAAAGCCTGTGCAATTAAGCACTTAGAACGGTGCTTTGCACTGACAAGGCTTCCGAGCATTCAGTTCCCTCTGTATTTCTCCTTCACACTGCTCACCTACGTAATCTCTTTATTCAAATTTTAGATCAAAGGGAGACTTCCTTAGGGATATATTTTCTAATCCCCACCTGCCACCACATCCCCTACTTGGTGCTTTATGAAGCATTCAAAGTACTTATTTTAATGTCTAATTTAATATTCATTAGTGTGATTACTTGGTTAATCTGTACTATAAACTCAGTAAAGTAAGGAATTTAATTTTTTATCACTATTATATCCCTAGCACAAAGAAATAGTACCTGGCATAAAATAGTTTCTCAATAAACTATTGATAAATGAATCATTGAGTGAATTGTCACATATGAAGAACTCATAATATATGACAGTTATACATATATATAGTCTAGCATAATATTTTTTTCTTCTCTAAATATGATGCTAAGTTATGGTTTCTGAAATCTCAGGTGGGCTTGGTTTTCATGTGATCTGTACATGCATATGCATTCACCATGTAAAACAACTCCCTGATTGATCTGATAGAAACTGAAAATCATGTCTAGCTGAACCTGGAGTAGCACAAATATTTCTTAAATGCAGTTAAAACTTAGGGGGATGAATAGACAAAAATACAAATCAACAGATAGCTAAATGAAGAAAATTCCTACAGGAACCCAGGCTTAATTTCAAAAAAGAGCCCATTTCAATAAAGGTACTTGAGGTCACTGTCTACATCAAGCTGTACCAAATACAAATCTGGACAACCATACTTTTACTATGCTATTTCTACATTATTATTGGGCCCAAGTACTGCTTTCTTTCACCTCAAGTTTCACCTCTCAGTGTCTCCTTTTTATAGACCTTCACATTTTGTAACATCCAGAATACAACAGAGCTTTAGGTAGAGATGGGCTGCCAGGATTGGGCTTCTTTATGAGCATTTGAATTCTCCCAAGCCAGCCACTGTAGTGGAACATATAGAACCCTAGAAGCAAAGCATTCTGGACATGGTATGTTTTCAGGTACTCAATTCAAAATATCAGAGAACTAGGCAGAGGGGTAGGATAAGTTACTTATAAGTTTATCAGAAGAGAAGCAAATGAATACCAAAAAGCAAGTATGGAACTGAAAGCTGGTCAGCGCCCAAACGGACAGCAAAACAGGATGAAGCTTAACTCTATATCCCACTTGTGGTTAAATATGAAATATAAATAGATCTAACTCCCCTGAGAATGAGTTTAGAAGAAGAGAGCAAGAAGAAGAGGAGAGAGGGGGGAGGGGTGGGTGGAGGAGAACAAGGGGGAGAGGAGAGGAAGGAGGAAAGAATATGTGTGTGTATGTGTATACGTGTGTATATAGATATGTTTACACACACGTGAAACTGATCGCTAAAATACAGTACTGTTGAACCATAAAATGGGAAAATCATGTTTATGAATAAAGAAGACACAGTTCCAGAATTTTTCTGATGAAGAAACTTAAAGGAAATTTCAGAGAATACACTGTTATTATCCACTCTATGCAGCAAGGCATTCCATCTGTGAAATAGGAGAAAGTCATGAGGAGAAAAAAATGCAGAAATAAAAATGACATAAGATTAAATTGAGAGATGAATCACCCAAGGAAGGATTTTTGAAACTAACTAAAAATGTAGCAGGAACGTGAAAACCAACAGTGATGACCCTAAGGAGAGAATTTGTCACTCTGGAACAGCAGAGTTGCAGAAATCAAACTTGAGAGACACTCTTAGATGCAGTAGAAAAAGTCAAAGAGAAGAAACAATGGCAAAGAATGTGATCAATATGGAGGAAAAAGCTTCTTGATTTATTTTTTAAATAATTGTGTACTTGAGAACAATAAAACTGAAAAGAAGAAATGATAATACCTCATACTGAAGAAAATAGTCATAAGCTGAAAAAGATCTGACTGCCCAGATTGAAAATTCACCTTGCTCTAGGCAAAAATCAATGTAAAGAGAGCCACAAATTAGATATGTCTGACAAATATTTGTATTTTAAAGGTAGAGAATAAAACCTATTGGTTTCAGAGTGAAAAAACATTACTGAAGAAAAAAGATTGGTCTCAGACATTCTCTCTTTAAGGTTCCAGAATGTAATGGAATATTTATATAATTTGTCCTAATTATTTTACCCAGCTAATTTGTCTTTCATATGAATGCAACAGACATTCTCAGACATGCAAGAATGCATAAAATGTGCCAGCTCTTTAAAAAGTTATTTGTAGATATACTCAAGCTGAATGAGAGCTGAATCTTAATTTAAAGTGGAAGAATAGGAACTTTGGTGTTGGAGTTTCTTCTAATTCCTTACCACATGGAGGAAACTCAAAAGATGAGATTTTTAATGCTGAATGTGATATTTTGAAAAAATTGGTTAAATAATATTTTGATACATTTATCAAATTATAAGAGGGCATCTTTCTAAAACAACATATATAAGCAATAAAAAATGAGCAATGAGGTCATGAAGATGAAGATTAGAGTAGGTGAGAATCTGATCATTCATTGCCTTATAGGACATGGTAATAAATTTGGCCTAAGGAGTAAAAGAGAAAAAATAAATAAAGCAGAAAAATAAAGAAACAAAGACCATAAAACAAATGAGAAGGGGCTTCCCTGGTGGCACAGTGGTTAAGAATCCGCCTGCCAATGCAGGGCACACGGGTTCAAGCCCTGGTCCAGGAAGATCCCACATGCTGCGGAGTAACTAAGTCAGTGCAACACAACTACTGAGCCTGCACTCTAGAGCCTGCAAGCCACAACTACTGAGCCTGTGTGCCACAACTACTGAAGCCCACGCACCTAGAGCTGGTGCTCCGTAACAAGAGAAGCCACCACAATGAGAAGCCCACGCCCAGCAATGAAGAGTAGCCCCTGCTCGCTGCAACCAGAGAAAAACCCGCTTGCACAACAAAGACCCAACACAGCCAAAGATAAATAAATTTTTTTAAAAATGAGAAAAGACTGAGATAAGAGTTATCAAACTATAAATGAATTTTAAGCTTTTTGTTAAAAGTTAAATAGTATTTGAATTAAAATAACAAGCATTAATCTCATAATACTTTTGAGAGATCCATATAAAACAAATGACACACAAAGATTAAACATTAAAAATAGGTAAAAATATATTAAGTAAATACAAGAGCACAACCAAATATAAAACAGTGAGAAATTCAATGATAGACTGAATATAATTCAAGGCAACAAAATTAAATATAACAAAAGACTTAATTTATATTGGCACAGATGTCACAAGAAGATAGAATAATTACAATTCTTCTGTCCAGAAATCATCAAGCATCAAAAATATGAAGCAAAATATCATAGGATTAATACATAAAAGGATTATAGTGGGAAATATTGGCATGCCTCTCCATATTTTTGTTATTTAAAGTAGATAAAAATAAATGAGGGGACCTTGAAGATGGTAGAGGAGTAAGAAATGGAGATCATCTTCCTCCCCACAAATACATCAAAAATTCATCTACGCATGGAACAGCTCCTACAGAACACCTACTGAACGCTGGCAGAAGACCTCAGACTTCCCAAAAGGCAAGAAAATCCCCACGTACATGCGTAGGGCAAAAGAGAAAAGAAGAAAGAAAAAACAGAGGCAAAAGAACAGGGATGGGACCTGGACCTCTGGGAGGGAGCTGTGAAGGAGGAAAAGATTCCACACACTAGGAAGCCACCTCACTGGTGGAGAAAGGGGGTGGGCGGGGGGGAAGCTTTGGAGACAGCAAGGAGAGTAGCAACAGAGGTGCAGAGAGCAAAGCAGAGAGATTCCCGCACAGAGGATTGGTGCTGAACAGCACTCGCCAGCAGGAGAGGCTTGTCTGCTCCCCGCCCCCCGGGGTGGGTGGGGGCTGGGAGCTGAGGCTCAGGCTTCGGAGGTCAGATCCCAGGAAGAGGACCGGGGTTGGCTATGTGAACACAGCCTGAAGGGGGCTACTTTGCCACAGCTAGCTGGGAGGGAGTCCAGGAAAAAGTCTGGACCTGATGAAGAGGCAAGAGACCATTGTTTCAGGGTGCATGAGGAGAGGGGATTAAGAGCGCTGCTTAAAGGAACTCCAGAGACTGGCGCGAGCAGTGGCTATCAGCGTTCACACCAGAGATGGGCATGAAATGCTAAGGCTGCTGCTGCAGGCACCAAGAAGCCCGTGTGCAAGCACAGGTCACTATCCACACCTCCCCTCCCGGGAGCCTGTGCAGTCCACTGCTGCTAGGGTCCCATGATCCAGGGACAACTTCCCCGAGAGAACAGATGACACACCTCAGGCTGTTGCAAAGTCACTCCAGCCTCTGCAACCGCAGGCTCACCCCACATTCCATACACCTCCCTCCCCCAAGCCTGAGTGAGCCAGAGCCCCCTAATAAGCTGCTCCTTTAACCCTGTACTGTCTGAGCAAAGAACAGATGCCCTCAGGAGACCTAACGCAGAGGCAGGGCCGAATCAAAAGCTGAACCCCAGCTTTGGATAACATTAATAAATAACATTTATTTATTTATTTTTCTTTCTTTCTTTCTTTCTTTCTTTTTCTTTCTTTCTTTCTTTCTTTTTCTTTTTCTCTTTCTTTCTTTCTCTTTCTTTCTTTCTTTCTTCTTTCTTTCTTCTTTTTTCTCCCTCTTCTTCTGAGCCATGTGGCTGACAGGGTCTTGGTGCTCCTGCCGAGTGTCAGGCCTGAGCCTCTGAGGTGGGAGAGCCGAGTTCAGGACTCGGCTATGGCCCACCAGAGACCTCCTGGCCTCACATAATATCAATCAGCGAGAGCTCTCCCAGAGATCTCCATCTCAACACTAAGACCCGGATCCACCCAACAAACAGCAGGCTACAGTGCTGGACACCCTATGCCAAACTACACCCTATGCCAAACAACTAGCAAGACAGGAACACAACCCCACCCATTAGTAGAGAAGCTGCCTAAAATCATAATAAGTTCACAGGCACCTTAAAACATACCACCGAACATGGTCCTGCCCAACAGAAAGACAAGAACCAGCCTCATGCACGAGAACACAGGCCCCAGTCCCCTCCATCAGGAAGCCTACACAACCCACTGAACCAACTTTACCCACTGGGGGCAGACACCAAAAACAATGGGAACTATGAAGCTGCAGCCTGAGAAAAGGAGACCCCAAACATAGTAAGTTAAGCAAAATGAGAAGACAGAGAAGCACACAGCAGATGAAGGAGCAACGTAGAAACCCACCAGACCAAACAAATGAATAGGAAATAGGCAGTCTACCTGAAAAAGAATTCAGAGTAATGATAGTAAAATTGATCCAAAATCTTGGAAATAGAATAGAGAAAATACAAGAAACGTTTTTGTTTTTTTGTATTTTTTTATGGTATGTGGGCCTCTCACTGTTGTGGCCTTTCCCGTTGCGGAGCACAGGCTCTGGACACACAGACTCAGCGGCCATGGCTCTCGGGCCTACCACTCTGCAGCATGTGGGATCTTCCGGGACCGGGGCACGAGCCCGTATTCCCTGCATCGGCAGGCGGACTCTCTACCACTGCACCACTAGGGAAGCCCAACAAGAAACTTTTAACAAAGACCTAGAAGAACTAAAGAGCAAACAAACAATGATGTACAACACAATAAATGAAATAAAAAATTCCCTAGAAGGAATCAATAGCAGAATACGTGAGGCAGAAGAATGGATAAGTGACCTGGAAGATAAAATAGTGGAAATAACTACTGCAGAGCAGAATAAAGAAAAAAGAATGAAAAGGATTGAGGACAGTCTAAGAGACCTCTGGGAAAACATTAAACACACCAACTTTCGAATTATAGAAGTCCCAGAAGAAAAAGAGAAAAAAAAAAGGACTGAGAAAATATTTGAAGAGATTATAGTTGAAAACTTCACTAATATGGGAAAGGAAATAGTCAATCAAGTCCAGGAAGCACAGAGTCCCATTCACGGTAAATCCAAGGAGAAACACGCCAAGACACATATTATCAAACTATCAAAAATTAAATAATAAGAAACAATATTATAAGCAGCAAGGAAAAAGCAGCAAATAACATACAGGGGTATCCCCATAGGGTTAATAGCTGATCTTTAAGCAGAAACTGCAAGCCAGAAGGGAGTGGCAGGACATATTTAACGTGATGATAGGGAAGAACCTATAACCAAGATTACCCAGCAAGGATCTCATTCAGATTCAACAGAGAAATTAAAACCTTTACAGACAAGCAAAAGCTAAGAGAATTCAGCAACACCAAACCAGCTTTACAACAACTGCTAAAAGAACTTCTCTAGGCAGGAAACACAAAAAAAGGAAAAGACCTACAATAACAAACCCCCCAAAATTAAGAAAATGGTAATAGGAACATACATATCGATAACTACCTTAAATGTAAATGGATTAAAAGCTCCAACCAAAAGTCATAGACTGGCTGAATGGACACAAAAACAAGACCTGTATATATGCTATCAACAAGAGACTCACTTCAGACCTAGGGACACATACAGACTGAAAGGGGACAGGAAAAGATATTCCATGCAAATGGAAGTCAAAAGAAAGCTGGAGTAGCAATTCTCATATCAGACAAAATAGACTTTAAAATAAAGACTCTTACAAGAGACAAAGAAGACCAATACATGATGATCAAGAGATCAATCCAGGAAGAAAATATAACAACTGTAAATATTTATGCACCCAATATAGGAGCACCTCAATACATAAGGCAAATACGAACTACTATAAAAGGGGAAATCAACAGTAACACAATAATAGTAGGGGACTTTAACACCGCGCTTTCACCAAGGGACAGAACCTCCAAAATGAAAATAAATAAGGAAACAAAAGCTTTAAATTATACATTAAACAAGATGGACTTAATTGATATTTGTAGGATATTCCATCCAAAAACAAGAGAATACACTTTCTTAACTGTTCGTGGAACATTCTCCAGGATAGATCATGTCTTGAGTCACAAATCAAGCCTTGGTAATTTTAAGAAAATTGAAATCATATCCAGTATCTTTTCTGAGCACAAGGCTATGAGACTAGATATCAATAACAGGAAAGAAATCTGTTAAAAATACAAACACCTGGAGGCTAAGCAATACACTACTAAATAAAAAAGAAATCAAAACGGAAGTCAAAATATAACTAGAAACAAATGACAATGAAAACACGATGACCTAAAACCTATAGCAATACAATCCTACCTCAAGAAACAAGAAGCATCTCAAATAAAAAACCTAACATTACACGTAAGCAGTTAGAGAAAGAAGAAAAAAAAATCCCAAAGTTCGCAGAAGGAAAGAAATCATAACGATCAGATCAGAAATAAATGAAAAAGATATGAAGGAAATGATAGCAAAGATCAATCAAACTAAAAGCTGGTTCTTTCAGAGGATAAACAAAATTGATCAACCATTAGCCAGACTCATCAAGAAAAAAAGGGAGAAGATTCAAATCAATAGAATTAGAAATGAAAAAGGAGAAGTAACAGCTGACACTGTAGAAATACAAAGGATCCTAAGAGATTACTACACACAACTCTATGCCAATAAAATGGACAACCTGGAGGAAATGGACAAATTCTTAGAAAAGCACAACCTTCTGAGACTGAACCTGGAAGAAATCGAAAATATAAACAGACCAATAACGAGCACTGAAATTGACACTGTGATGAAACATCTTCCAACAAACAAAAGCCCAGGACCAGATGGCTTCACAGGCGAATTCTATGCAACATTTAGAGAAGAGCTAACACCTATTCTGCTCAAACTCTTCCAAATATAGCAGAGGGAGGAACACTCCTAAACTCATTCTAGGAAGCCCCCATCACCCTGATACCAAAACCAGACAAAGATGTCAGATAAAAAGAAAGCTACAGGCCAATATCAGTGATGAACATAGATGCAAAAATCCTCAACAAAATACTAGCAAATAGAATCCAACAACACATTAAAAGGATCATACACCATGATCAAGTGGGGTTTATCCCAGGAATGCAAGGATTCTTCAATATATGCAAATCAATCAATGTGATACACCATATTAACAAATTGAAGGAGAAAAACCATATGATCATCTCAATAGATGCAGAAAAAGCTTTTGACAAAATTCAACACCCATTTATGATAAAAACTCTCCAGAAAGTAGGTATAGAGGGAGTTTACCTCAACATAATAAAGGCTGTATATGAAAAACCCACAGCCAATATCGTTCTTAATGGTGAAAAACTGAAACCATTTCCACTAAGATCAGGAAAAAGACAAGGATGTCCACTCTCGCCACTCTTATTCAACATACTTTTCGAAGTCCTAGCCACAGCAATCAGAAAATAAAAAGAAATAAAAGGAATCCATATCAGAAAAGAAGAAGTAAAAAACTGTCACTGTTTTCAGATGACATGATACTATACATAGAAAATCCTAAAGATTCCACCAGAAAACTACTGGAACTAATCAATGAATTTGGTAAGGCTGCAGGATGCAAAATTAATGCACAGAAATCTCTGGCATTCCTATACACCAACAATGAAATGTCAGAAAGAGAAATTAAGGAAGCACTTGCATTTACCATTGCAACAACAACAACAACAAATACCTAGGAATAAACCTGCCTAAGGAGGCAAAAGAATTGTACTCAGAAAACAATAAAACACTGATGAAAGAAATCAAAGACAATACAAGCAGATGGAGAAATATACCATGTTCTTGGATTGGAAGAATCAATATTGTGAAAATGACTATAGTTCCCAAAGCAATCTACAGATTCAGTGCAATCCCTGTCGAACTACCAATAGCATTCTTCACAGAATTAGAATAAAAAATTTTACAATTCGTATGGAAACACAAAAGATCCTGAATAGCCAAAGCAATGTTGAGAAAGAAAAACAGAGCTGGAGGAATCAGGCTCCCCAGCTTCAAACTATACCACAATGCAACAGTAATCAAGACAGAATGGCACTGGCACAAAAACAGAAATATAGATCAGTGGTACAGGATCGAATGCCCAGAGATAAATCCATGCACATATGGTCACCTAATTTATGACACAGGAGGCAAGAACATACAATGGAGAAAGGACAGTCTCTTCAATAAGTGGTGCTGGGAAAACTGTACATCTGTATGTAAAAGAATGAAATTAGAACACTAATTTCATCCTAACACCATACACAAATATAAACTCCAAATACATTAAAGATCTAAATGTAAGACCAGACACTATAAAACTCTTAGAGGAAAACATCGGAAAAATACTCTTTGACATAAACCGCAGCAAGTTCTTTTTGCCCCACCTCCTAGAGTAACAGAAATAAAAACAAAAATAAACAAATGGGACTTAATTAAACTTAAAACTTTTGCACAGCAAAGGAGAACATAAACAAGACAAAAAGATAACCCTCAGAATGGGAGAAAATATTTGCAAATGAAACAGCAGACAAAGGTTTAATTTCCAATATATACAAACAACCCATGGAGATCAATATCAAAGCAACAAAAAATCTAATTAAAAAATGGGCAGAAGATCTAAATAGACATTTCAACAAGGAAGATATACAGATGGCCAAGAGGTACATGAAAAGATGCTCAACATCACTAATTATTAGATAAATGCAAATCAAAACTACAATGAGGTATCACTTCACACGGGTCAGAATGGCCATCATCAAAAAATCTAGAAACAATAAATGCTGGAAAGGGTGTGGTGAAAAGGGAACCATCCTGCAGTGTTGGTGGGAATGTAAATTGATACAACCACTATGGAAAACAGTATGGAGGTTCCTTTAAAACCTAAAAATAGAAATACCATAGGACCATCAATCCCACCACTGGGCATATACCCTGAGAAAACCATAATTCAAAAAGTGGCATGTACCACAATGTTCATTGCAGCACTATTTACAATAGCCAGGGCATGGAAGCAACCTGTCATTGACAGATGAATGGATAAAGAAGATGTGGCACATATATACAATGGAATATTACTCAGCCATAAAAAGAAATAAAATTGAGTTATCTGTAGTGAAGTGGATGGACCTAGAGTCTGTCATACAGAGTGAAGTAAGTCAGAAAGAGAGAAACAAATACCGTAGGCTAATGCATATATATATATATGGAACATAAAAAAAAAAATGGTACTGATGAACCTAGTTTGCAGGGCAGGAATAAAGATGTAGACATAGAGAATGGACTTGAGGTCACGGGATGGGAGGGGGAAGTGGGGTGAAGTTAGTGTAGCATAGACATATATACACTACCGAATGTAAAATAGCTAATGGGAAGCAGTAGCATAGCACAGGGAGAACAGCTCAGTGCTTTGGGATGACCTAAAGGGGTGGGATAGGGAGGTTGGGAGGGAGAATCATGAAGGAGTGGATATGGGAACATATGTATGCATATGGCCGATTCACTCTGGTATACAGCAGAAACTAACACAGTATTGTGTAGCAATTATGTTCCAATAAAGTTCTATTAAAAAAATTTTAAGAAAGGAGAGAGAAAATTCTAGCTAAAACTACAAAACTATGTATTAGAAATACAAATATGTTTGGTTCCCTGTTTCCAAACCCTTCAAAACACCCCAGATCTTGTTAGTGACTCATGCAGCTTCACTCCATTACAGGTTCTAGGACCAAGCCTTCTCCTAGTTAGATGGAATGGAACAAGTTCTGGACCAGTAGCTGCACACTTCTAAATTAACTTGACTTGCCTAATATCTCTCTTTCTTATCCCACTTACAAAATGGGCCCTTCCTTTGTTCCTTATCAAATCTTGTACCCCATTTTCAGTAATTAGGTTATTTTTTGTTTTCTTGCACCATAACCTAGTTCCTAAACTCCAGTTTCTAATTCCACTCTTCAGCCTTTCTGTGGATACCTTTGCCTACTATAAAGACAAATGCAAAATAAAAATAAGGGGCTTCATTCTCCCAGTGAAAACAAAGGAAGAGATTTCCTTCCATGCCCTTTACTAAGAGCATTTACATTAAAATTTTTTTAATTGTAAGTTCTTTCTCTGGGTCTTTGAAATGTTTGCAAATCTCTTAAAAACTATAAAAGCTGGGGCTTCCCTGGTGGCGCAGTGGTTGAGAGTCCGCCTGCTAATGCAGGGGACACGGGTTCGAGCCCTGGTCTGGGAGGATCCCACATGCCACGGAGCAACTAGGCCCGTGAGCCACAACTACTGAGCCTGCGCGTCTGGAGCCTGTGCTCGGCAACGAGAGAGGCCCGCGACAGTGAGAGGCCCACGCATCGCGATGGAGAGTGGCCCCCGCTTGCCACGGCTGGAGAAAGCCCTCGCACGGAAGTGAAGACCTAACACAGCAAAAATAAATAAATAAAAATTATAAAAAAAAAAAACTGAGTGGTGATAGCACACAAATAGAGAACAGACCATAAGAGAAATCCAGAAATAGATCCATGTGCCAAGGAAATTAAGTATATTCAAAATAAATAAGCTGTTCCTGTCTTTCTGAAGGACTTAAGAGCCATATCTTTGAAATATAAACTTCAAGGAAGATAGTACCCCCAGTTTTTGTGAGTGTAGGAGCCTGCCTTCCAAGGCGCCTGGCTCCATGTTGCAAAACTATTAACTTCCTGTCATAAATATAGGGACAGTGCTTTTTTCTTGTTTAAAGTCAATTAACTAATACAGATAGTCATCCCAATTACCAGGTGAATTTAAGATGAACTATGTGTAATAAATGGATGCTGTCAATACCTCTTAATTGAAGACTATTTATTGTTTATCTTTGCGGGCCTCTCACTGTTGTGGCCTCTCCTGTTGCGGAGCACAGGCTCCGGACGCGCAGGCTCAGCGGCCATGGCTCACGGGCCCAGCCGGTCCGCAGCATGTGGAATCTTCCCGGACCAGGGCACGAACTCGTGTCCCCTGCATCAGCAGGCGGACTCTCAACCACTGCTCCACCAGGGAGGCCCTATTGTTTATTTTGAGAACATGTATATAATGGGTTGGACCTGCTTGGCTATTTGAAGAGTGAGACTTCTTTCTGTCATTGCAGTCTCTTGGTGGATTGCCTGTGATGCACATCACATCTTGGTTTAATGCTTATTCAATAACAAAACTGTTTTGTATTTTCTACCTCTGTGGAGAGGTTTTCTGGTTTGGGAGAAATTTTTTGTTTTTAGTTATATTTTCCCAACACTATTCCCTACCTCTATGTTCTGCTGATGCCCCAACTATTTACCTAGAGTTCTTAATATCATCCACTCTAGTCTGAATTATTGCTCCACTCCCAATTTGATCATTCAGCCCTAGTTATGAATAATGGAAATATATTTGACATAGTATAAAACAAATTATAGGATGATGTATTTTGCCAGTTCCTAATGAAAATAACTGGAAAACTGGTAAAGAATAATATTTATGGCCTCGGGTGTCTGAATACCAATGAACAAAAAATTAACAAAAAGAAAGCAAATGATTTCATATGTACCATTGCAATGTGGTAGAATTATGTCAATGGAGAGGTAAATTCTACTCTAAAGAAGCTTTTAACAAAGAGAATTTATTTTTGTTAATCTTCAACATGAGAGAAAAATTCCAGTGGAAGAGAATTAGTGCTATAAAAGGAGAGCACGAGTGATGGAATTACAGGTATATACTGCAGATTGCTCAGTGAGATCCATGGTATTGAAACCAATGAGAAAGGTGTGTGTCCATCTGTGTGTCTGTGTGTAATGGAATGATGGCTGGGATTGATTGGGAGTACATTCAGGAATATGAAGAGTGACTATGGAAACCAGTAGGACTATATGGGAATTCTTTGAAGATCTAATAATTTTTTTTTAATTGGAAAATTTCTAAATAACATTTAGAAGAGATGGATAGAGTAGAAAGTACCTAGTGAAAAATTCTAAATGCTGGTAAAAACCTATTTGGATCATCTCAGGAAAGACAAAGCTTAAAACTAGTTGAGCCTTAAGTTGAAAAATATAACATGGTAATGAAATGTTTATATTCAACTCTATAGAAAGCAAAAAGGGAGAAAAAAGAGCACATCTGTAGTGAAAATGATAGCAGATATCTTGAAGAAGAACAATTACCAAAATCATATTTCTTCCATTTCTCCTCTAAGAAAAGAATAAAGTGTTGAAAAAAAATTCCCCCTAAATTAGTTGAGAGGCTTATAATAAATTTGCATACATTTGCTGCCAAATAAGTAAAAAAATGCAGGGCCCTGAAGAAAGTTAGATAATTGACCTTGTAATTTTAGGGGAATACTATAAACATGGTCATTTTTGAAGCATTTGACAAAGAGAATTAGAGTAAGAGGGTGATGTACTGGCTATGTGCAGTGGGTTAAACAATAGAATACTGGGTGTTAATCTCTCTGGGATAAAGTGGAGAAAAATCCTTAGAGGATGTCTATATTACACTTTCCTTGGAAGAGTAAATTTTCAGAACGAAAAGAAAATACAACTGTCATAGAATGTGGATTTTAGATGGGAAGAGATTTTTAAGACAAAAGGTAACAAACTTGGTATTCAAAATTATTGGAATACTTGTTTGAAATCAACAAGATGAAACTCAACATTGAATCTTGTATTTATCTTTACAATATATTTTACATCTTTAAAATTAAAAAATGTTAATTATATGGAAATGATTTTTTTTAACTTTTTATTTTATATTGGACTATAGTTGACTAACAATGTTGTGTTAGTTTCAGATGTACAGCAAAGTGATTCAGTTATACATTTACATGTATCTATTCTTTTTCAAATTCTTTTCCAATTTAGATTGTTACATAATATTGAGCAGAGTTCCCTGTGCTATACAGTAGGTCCTTGTTGGTTATCCATTTTAAATATTGCTGTGTGTACATGTCAATCCCAAACTTCCTAAATTTAATGAGTGGTTTACAGTGTGGTCCATAATGTTAGAATGACCTGATTTCAAAATCTGGGCTTTCCATTTTCTAATGATTTGGGTAAACTTAAGCTTAGAAGTAATTATTGATCACAATTTTAAATCATCCCTATTCTACATTATGCTCTTCTGCTCTCCCGTAGAACCCTATGCAGATCTCCAGCTTAATCATTATCATATTGGAAATGATATGTTTGTTGTACTGTATTTTCTATTACATGTAAGCTTTTGAAGGCAGAGGCAATGTTTTTGTCTTCTGTGTATCCAGTGCAAGCATCATGGTTTGTTTCTGTTAAGTACTTGATAAATGCTTTTGAAACTAAAATGAGTCATTAATATACAGCTTTTTCCTAAAAGCTAACTTCATTAGTAACTGATAAGCCTGTGCAATCATAAAGTAAGTTACAGCCTATTAATGACTATGGCTATTTGGATACCAATGGAAGTTAATAAATACTGTACAAATAAAAATTATATTTGGTGAAAACATGGAAGATGATGTTAATTTTCCTTATACCATGAGGTTACCTGATTCCTTGAATCCTTACCAACTAATGGATTTATTTGCTTAGGATAATGTGGGGGCAACCTTATCCTCATTGTTCCAATCTTTAAAAAATAAAGCATAAAAGTAATTGAGTGTACTATTCAGAGGTTTGTATTAGACCAATATTGTTTATTAAAATTAAGAACTTTCAAAACTTTTTACATAAAAAACTAACCTCTGAAGTAGCATCACTAAATTCTAACAAAATTATTCAATAAAGGTTATAAAAATAAAAATTAAAAATATAATTGTGCTAAACTTCTATAAAATACTATAGGAATGATAATATAGTGTTTCATGTTGATAGCACTTCCTTCCACTGTTCCTTTACTTTAGGATCCTCTGGGCAATACTTCACTATCCCCAGAAGCAAAATAATTTGTTGAAGAATGAAAATTTTGTCAGACTAGTTTACTTAATTTTCTCAATACTAATCATTAAGATGTTTCTAATGTTCTAAATTAACTAGCTATTGTAAACATTGATTTGCAATTTATATAACCATTGTTATTAAATGAATGTGCTGTATTCATTTATTTGATTTAATTTGTAGATTTACTTAATATTAATTATGTCAACTTTCAGGATTTTTTGAATAAGCTTACAAACTAGGCAGAAAAAAATCTAGTGAAGAATTTCTCATTCCTGAGAAATGATGATGTATTGGGAGATTTTCTCATTCAATGAATCGTTAAAATGCCAAATTTGTAATATTTCTGTTTAATTAGTTAAATGAGATATTCGGGCTACACAGTCTAAAAGGTTTTTTAGTTTTGCAGAACAGCAGATGTTCATATTACTCCACAATGGACAAGAGGTTCTGGAGTAAAATAAAATCACTCCATTGGATAGTTAAGAAATGGATAATGACAGAACAAAACAGCCTAAAGTCATGTCTTTTTATAGCAAATTAAGATCTGGATCCATCAGTTCTTGACTGCTAAGAGACAATATGGCAGCCTCAGTAAATCTGGAATAGGATAAAGTACTATAAGAAAGTTCCCTATAATATTTCTGTGTTCAGAATACTAGACAAATGAAATCTTTCATATTAGAGACACTTCTAATTCCAGATTCTTCGTAAATACATTCTTTTTCTAGAAAGTCATCTCTAGGAAAAATAGCTTATTTAGTATACTCTTTTAGATATATGAAGTATGGTGCTGTCATCTTTTCAAGGATGTAATTGTCTTTGCTAAGAATTAGTTCCCCAAGGAGAAGGTAAACATTGTGGACTCCCGAGTAATGATCATTAAATTGATGTGATGTATCATGATTCAGAAATTAGAGGCTGTGCCTGTCTTTAAGAACATTATTGTCTAGAATAAATAACCCCTGGTAGTCATGGTCTTACAAAATGTGACACAGGGTAACAGATCCACTGGCTGTGACGTATAGTCAGTAAAGAGAACTAGCTCAAATGACTTCATCAATCAACGAGAAAAACATGAAAAAGAATTTCAAGGATTAGTTTTAAGTACTAGGTAGGTAAGCTGTACACTGGGTGAAAGTTGAACTGTTGAGCAACTTTTTGTGGTTTTAGCATTATGCATATATAACCAAATAAAGCAACAGCCTCCCCTTGGTATCTCCAGTGCTCAAACTGTGCTTAAACTAGAAAAGCAAGCAAAACTCTTTCCTCACACTAGCTCTAACACTTCTTAAACTAACAAGTCTATCAAAGAGAAAACAATTTATATCTATCATGCTTATCTGCTGGACTTGCATAAAGCCAGCTCAACACTGATCACTTTATAAAACAGGGGACAAAGATTAGATGAAGTTGAGGACAGACATGGTATATTACTAATGTTTTAGGGTAAATTTAAATCACACAAAATGTTTGCATAAATAATCACTTACTAATTTGCCTTGGTGTAAAAATATGTTTTTATATCCTAAGATATAGATTACTATGCGTTATGAAATGCTACTTTTTCTAAAACTAATGATATTAAACAATTTATATTAATATATAAAATGTACCTATTAAAATTTTAGAATTTTAGAATTTATTTTTAAATAGCCTTGTATAAATGAGATTATCCATAGTGTGGTATAAATATCTCTTTCATTTAAAAAAATTTTTTTGTTTTGTTCCAAAATTGTTTTAATATGATTGAGATTATTTATAAATTTTTACAATTCTCTTTATTAGGTTATCCTTCTAGGATTTGATTTAATATCACAGGACATATTTTGTAAATTTAAAACCAATCTTCATTAAAATAATAAATTTACTTCTTAATAGCTTTATTTATTGACTAAAATTTCTACTTCATAAACATTGGAGATGTTGTTTAGTGTATATCCTCAGTGGTTGCTCTCTCTTTACTGAAACTAAAAGTTTAAGATAAACTAACATTTATAATGTGGTTTACAAATTGTTCTCAGACTTATTATCTTATTTAGTTTTTACAACACATTTGTGAGGTAGGTGTTATGAAACTTTAAAGAGATATAGACAAATTTATGATTTTTATAATAAATATCATACCCTTTTTTAATTGATATATAGTTGATTTGCAATGTTTCAGGTATATAGCAAAGTGATTCAGTTATACATATATATATATTCTTTTTCAGATTCTTTTCCATTATAGGTTATTACAAGATATTGAATATAGTTCCCTGTGCTATAGTGGGTCCTTATTGTTTATCTATTTTATGTATAGTAGTGTATATCTGTTAATCCCAAATTCCTCCCCCTTTTTCCCTTTGGTAACCATAAGTTTGTTTTTTATGTCTGTGAGTCTATTTCTAAATATCATACACTTTCGATTAAAAAATATTCCTTTGTTATCCAGAAAAAAAGTCCTGTGTGTCACTTACCACATCAGGGAATGATAAAGCTGGAAGGATTTTCACCAAATTTAAAGAGCAAGTTTGGTTTGGGATTGTCTCATTTAAGTGTGGCTGTTGTGTCGCATACCACTTCCCTATTCAGGACCAGAGGATAGAGACCTTAGGGAAAGGATCAGACAGTCTGCTGAGCAGACTTGTGATGAGGTTGATTTGTGATGGAGTTGTCTCCCACTTAGGCACCAGTGAGCCTCGTAGCTGTGCTGCAGGGTGTTTAGCAGCAGGCATTTATTTATTTAAAGACAAGTAATGTTTCTCATTAGTAACAATGGGGAGGCCAACTAGCAATATATAAGAATTTTCCTCCTTCTTAAGATTTTCAAAAACTCTTTCTGCATGTAAAAACCATTTTTCTTTACAGTGGAAGATACCCATATGTTCAATAAGTCCCTTGGGGTCACATCATATTCTTCTTTTATTCTTAAAAAGAAAAATATGCTATGACATTAATGGCTTAGAAGTGTTGTGGGCTTCGGGCCATCCCTGAAAAACACCAAATGCAGTCAGTTCCATCTGGAGTATTGAATATTTTGGAGAATATAAAAGTCAACAATTCTATCTTGTACTCGAAGGCTGACCATCACTCAAAACATAAAAACAAAAATTATGAAACTGCACTCATATTTCGTGGCAGCCCACATAAAGAGAACAAAAGTTAGTTGGTCACTCATTCAGCTAGCATTTAATTGGGGACGATTTTCACTCCTGCAATATCAAATATTAATATGTGAAAGTTGACTTTATTAAGTAAAGTAGTTTTCATTTTACATTCAAAGTCAATCAAATACCCTCTGGCAAACATTCACCTTTCTAATGGTTTTTAAAAGTAAAAAGGCAAAAAACATATTTACGTGGTATACTTTGTGACCACAATGGAACTTATTTAGAAATGATTAATAATAAATTATCTAGGAAAACACTAAATGCAACACATCTAAATAATTCATGGGTCAAGAAACAAATCACAAGAAATTAGAAAATACTTTGATCTGAATATACGACGTATAACAAGAATACACGACGTATCAAAATATGTAGTTTGTTACTAATGCAGTGCTTAGGAGAAAATGTATGGCTTTAAGTGATTAGATTAAGAAAAGACAAACCCTAAATTAATGGCCTAAAAGTTCTCCTCAAGAAGCTAGAAACAAGCACAAAGTGAAACTGAAGTAAGTAGCAGAAAACCACGTGGACAGTTTAATTTGAGACATATTGTGGTATCTTCTCAATCATAATACAAATTTAACCATTAGATTAATTCTGCTCTGTTGTCATGATTTCCCCAATGATTTTTGTTAAAATAAATCAATAAGTGGATTTGTACATGCTTCACCTCTATACTATTTACCACTTTCAGAGGGAGTAAAAGTAATACAGGCATAATATAGTAGTGGAATTTGAACAACTAGTGAGCAAAAGCTAGAAACAAAGTTTTTCTCAACTTGTGACTCACAGAAGCAGAATAGAGTTCATGGACTCTAGAAACCAGACTGCCTCTATTTGAAAGCCACTTTCTCACTCATAGCTGTGTGTTGATATAAACCTTAACAATTTACATAACCTCTCTGTGCCCCAGTTTTCTTGTATGTAAAATGGAGATAATATTGTTATGAAGACTGAACAAGTATTATTTGTAAAGTGCTTTGAAATGAATCTGGCACAAAATGGACCTCTATAGGTTTTTATTAAATTCTTTGAAATGTAAATAAAAACTAGAGATTTTAGTTACCAGTATCCAATTAATACATGATTCTATAGAATGTATGGTTTAAAATCCATAAAAAATACTATAGAGTAATATAAATTAACACTTAAATTATCCTTGGAAGTAGCTGTTATATCTTAGATATAATAATACTTCCCCTTAAGCAAGTTCTCTCCCATAAGTTGGTTGTTATTTAAGCTTTGTAGGTTGCTTCACAAATTGAGGCAGGCAAATATCCAATATAGCAGTTTTCCTGTGTTTAATACAGAATGAAGATTTATCAGTAAAACCAAAAAGTAAAAGCATGGCAAATATCAAGGCTGGCACCTAGTTTTATGCAAATCACATTGATGATTAATTATATTGTTTCCCAGATAAAAAGAGGCTACCCTTCAGTTTTCATCAAAATTCATAGGTGTCAGAATTCATTAACATAGGGTTCTTATTGTTATTAGGGGTGGTACTCACTTATTGAACACTTGAAGTTTTAAAAAACATGTAAAAAGGTGTTGGTTATCTCTCGCAATGAAAAGGCCTTTCATGAGATTTTATTGTCACAATATAATTTATAGTTTCATATTGAGATATTAGAAAGTAAAGACACCTGAAAATCCATAGAACAGTTTTTCAAATATTATTCTAGTATGTATTTCCCTGAGTGACATGCTTTGGTACATGGTAAACATGGTCCACCAAATTAATTTCAATACTTCCAATTTTCTAGTCTTTAAGTGTTGTAATCCAAATTTAGTCTTTATGAATGGCAGAAGCACAAACTTCTAACAACTGCCTGAAGTCTGAATACATGTAAGTTCCTTTGTTAAAGTTTGAAAATCAAGGTAAAAATTAATTCTAGTCATAGAGGATGAATTCAAGAAATCCCTGGTGCATTTTAATGACTGACAAAGGTAAGAGGATAAATACAATATTAAATTTATGAGTTTTTTATGCTTGAGTAAACATAAAAATTTGTAATTATATTTACAGGGCTTGGCTGTGTTGAAAGATAAGGGATAATTACATTCATGCCTGATGGGAAAAAGACAGCACAAATTATGCAGGTTTTGTTTGTTAACAGAACTGTAATATGAGGAAATCCAATCAAATGTTAATCAATTACAAGAAAAAGTACTATTTATGAATGCGTTACAGCAAGAAAATCTGTATATTTTAGGAATTGAAAATATTTTCATTTTTCTCCCTATTATAATTTCTTCTCTCATACATAAAATATGGTAGTCTTTCATATCAGGCAGATAATTATGATTTAAATAATCTTTATGCAGCTTTCCTGGACAAGTAAAATATACAACTGTGAGACTTAGTTTTAATACAGGCCATATTTCCATTACTTATATTAAAAAATTATGTTAGCTTTTTTTTTGACTTATAGCTTCTAATATTGTTAGTTCCAGGAAAATCAGACATTTCTAAATATGTTTTATGAATGTATTTATTGATTGCTTTAACATCTTCTTCTATAGCTGCATTTATGTATGTAAGAAATTTAACATTTAAGATAGTCAACTTAAAAAATAAAACATCAATATTCTCAGTGTTGATCCTTTTTAAAGACTATAGTCAATGCAGACAGCTTTAAATATATATTACAAGAAATGATAAAAATAATTAAAATATTAAAATAGTCGCATTGATTAGTGCATGTGTGTTTTATCTAATGAAGACACATTGGACTACTCTATCATACTTGTATTGTAGCTGCCTGCTTTGATTTATTTTGAATGCAAACAGAACAAAACCTTCTAAATGTGGTAGTGCTGTGTTTGCCAATAAAAGGTATTGTGCAAATAGCATTAATTCAGTCAGCAAACATTCTGAACGCCCCAACCTATATGCAAAGGACTTTTATAGGTGTTCAAAGGCAAATGAAACTAAGTCACTTTGAACTGCCTTGGAATGCTGAATATAAAACAAAATCAGGATTAGGTCTTTGTTTTGTTTTGTTTTGTTTTGCGGTATGCGAGCCTCTCACTGTTGTGGCCTCTCCCATTGAGGAGCACAGACTCCGGACACGCAGGCTCAGCAGCCATGGCTCACGGGCCCAGCCGTTCCGCAGCATGTGGGATCTTCCCGGACCGGGGCACGAGCTCGTGTCCCCTACATCGACAGGCGGACTCTCAACCACTGCGCCACCAGGGAAGCCCAGGATTAGGTCATTTTTAAAGAACAGTGAAAATCTTGTGCATTTTGAATGCTTTGTTGATTTGATTTGTTTCAATGGATCCATTGAAACAAATGGATTTTGCGTTTGCTTTTAAAATTCAAATATTCATTTGTTTCTCTTCTGATTAAGCTGAAGAGAAGTACTTTATGGGTAGGTGTTTCAAATTTGTTCATTTTTTAAATAATATCTTTCTATGAATGAGCAAAGTAATATATTTAGTAGGGAAGTGGTATTTAGATTTTCTATTTTCTGGTTCATAAAGTAATATTCTATATAATTTTAATATTTATGAATATAACTTAAAAGTTCACATATAGTCAAATGTAACCAAGATTACAATAACTTTTAAATATTGGAATAAGCTTCTAACATGTATATTTGGTTCCATTGACTATGAGTAGTTATATATATAGATATCTGTGGGTTTTGGTTTTGCTTTAGTTACTGATTATGTCTAATGATAACTGGTAGCTGTTGATCATACTCTGATTTAAGTAGCTCTTCACACGAAGCTAGTGACTCACTGGCTTGATTTAGACAATGAAAGATGAATTATTCTTTATTGAAATGTGAAACTGCCTCATTTTTCCTTTTTTGTAAATGGGTATTGGTGAGGTAGCTTATATATGTGATAAAAGGAGATTGCTTGACAACATGCAACTCTGAAATTAACATTTATGGGCTTCCATGCTTAATAGCATTAAAGTGCTGAAATCAGCATTTTCCCCTGCCTTTTGGTTTTGTGGTTTCTAGGTTTCCCATTTGTATCAACAGCCAATGTAGGGTATGACTCAGCTGATGTATTCTTCCTCAACCAGTCTTCTTAGGTAACTGAAAAGTTCCCATGTACAAGCAGGCTATGTAAATTCCTAACATATGTCCTATACCACACTCCATAGCTTATATATTTTTGCTATATTCCGTAACATATGCATAACTTCTCAGCTATGACAAAAGAGATAAGCTATTTTATACTTATCTTTTGGTATTTTAAAATACTTTATCTAAAGTAATCAGAAAGTTCAAAACTGCAGTTGAGAGAAACTCAGAGAAAAAGTGAAAACTAATTTACAGATTTTTCTGAAATTTGGTCACCCCTCACTTCATTTTAAATTAATTGCCAGTTTCTGATTAATTGATTGGCAGAAATCTAGGAATGCATGAAGCACATGGTATGAACATATATCTTCTTTGCTGGACTCCTGCCTTCCAGCCTGTTTGTATTGGATCTTTACTCATCTTCACTAGAATGTAACCTGCAAAATTAGTATTTCTGTATTGACTTGGTTTTTTTTTATAGCACTGTTTTAAGAAGCATAAGATAAATCAAGTTGATTTCCTTTTTGCAATAGTAATTCAATGAGTTTGTTGTTAATTATTATTATAATACAATGTACTTATGTAAAACTCTGAGGACCCTCAGTAGCTGTCAAGCGTTCATATCACGTTTGAAGCTGCAAATCCATGGGCTCAGAGGATCTTTAGTTTGAATATAGGTGTATGGTATTTCATAGCAATTTTAGATGAGGCACTAAAGTTGATTTTACTTAAGAATGTTTTGTATGATTCTGAAAATTTGAGTAGATTCATTCAACTAAAAGCTGTTTAAAACTAGACATTTTTACCCTATTAAGATAGTTTTAAAACACTGTATTTTAGGCCTTCCCTGGTGGCACAGTGGTAAAGAATCCGCCTGCCAACCTCCCGGGTTTGAGCCCAGGTCCGGGAATATCCCACATGCCACAGAGCAACTAAGCCCGTGCGCCACAACTACTGAGCCTGAACTCTAGAGCCCGCAAGCCACAACTACTGAAGCCCATGTGCCTAGAGCCCGTGTTCCACAACAAGAGAAGCCACCACAATGAGAAGCTCACACACCACAATGAATAGTAGCCCCCGCTCGCGGCAACTAGAGAAAACCCGTGCACAGCAACAAAGACTCAATGCAGCCAAAAAACAATTGTGTTTTATAATTCTATAAAATGCAGGCAACAAGAAAATTACAATTGATCCTTGAACAACAGGAGTTTGAACTGTGTGGATTCACTTATACACAGATTTTTTTTTTCAGTAAATGTATTTTCATTTTACCGATCTTTAAATTACTAACTGTGGGAAAAAGTTTGTGTTTCATAAGAGATCACAGTATGTGGGTTTGTGTCCTGATTCTATCCCAACTGTTTCAACATCCTGCCCTTGGGTGACTCATTTATCAATTCCTTTGTTTTTGAGGCAGAGATAACAGTACTAGGAATTTTGACTTTGCTGGTATCCATCCCTAACCCCTGCATTGTTCAAGGGTCAACTGTATAAGTAAATGTATCATCCACAAATTCCACCACCTAAAAATAAATATGAACGTTTGATTACCATAATTTTAGAGTTCTTTCTATGCATATACACAGATATAAATAGGTAAAATAATTTGACTAAATACTAGAATTTTTCCCCAAACTAATAAGTTTTATTTGATGGCATTTGAAATTAAGCTGTCTTTAGATAATGTTTTCCTTATAATGAGATATAAATTCTAAAATACCTAATGGTCAAAATATATGCAAAATATTAGCATATTGAGGTAATTAATTTTGCTTTCTGGAAGTAAATTTTTCAGTTTGGAGCAGATATGTACTGTCTTCTAGTATTGAGTATGTATTTTCCTGTACCTTCTGTGTGCCATAACCTTCCAATAATTTCCAATATATATTTACTCTTTTAATCTTACCAGGGTTTTATGATATTTGCATGCTGTTTGCACTGATTATTCCTGCATTTGCTTAGCTTTATTTAAAATAAGTTATTTAATATATATTATAATCTTTCCATTTTCTGTTTTCGTTTCCCACGTTTCACCCACATGCTTTTGCTCCTATATATATGCATAGGTGTTATTTTTCTTTTTGGTTATTATTCATCTTTTATTTATATTATTTTATCAATACCCCTAAATAGAAATACCATTATTCAAAGATGAATATTCAAAGATGAATAATAGTATATCTACTTGGGTATTGTTAAAATAATATAGAGAGGGAAGGGGGATAGATTTTTGGTAAATGGAAGCATTTATGTATATACTATATAAATATAGTTCTGATTAGAGTTTATCTGGGACATCGTTTCATCAAACTGTTTGACTTTTGTATTGAGGGCACAGCACATTTCAGTTTGGTGCCACTGTGCCTCACAGAGCTACTCTCAATTCACACACCTCTGGATTATGATCTGATGGTCAGAGGTTTTCCTTTTTTTTTTTTTTTTTTTT
>NW_006785659.1:0-2026 GCF_000442215.2 Lipotes vexillifer
CACGAACCCGTGTCCCCTGCGTCGGCAGGCAGGCTCTCAACCACTGCGCCACCAGGGAAGCCCCCTCTCACCAGGCAACTTTTAACAACCTTGTGGCATTTTGTCTTTATAAGCCCCTGATTATTTCTCTTCCCTGGAGCACTCTTTCAGGGTTACCTGAATCTGTGCCTTCTGAATTGCAATTATTTACACCCCAAATAAACTCTTCTTATTTGCAGCCTCCTGCGTTATTTTTTTGGTCCACAGGACATAGGAAGAGCTTAGAGGGAGTTCTCTGAGATATAGTACCTTCTTTCTATGGGGTAAAATGTTCTGGTTTATCTTGTTATGCTGTCATTTAATGTATGCACAAACCATATAATCTTATTTCTTTAGCTAAAAATTAATATTCTTCAAAATATTCTGTTGCCTTACAGAAATATTCGATCTTGCTCAAAAGCGTCAAGAAAGGTAGCCAATTACAGTAAATAGCATCCCTCTCTCCAATATTCTTTATTGTAAATGTAAATTGTAAAGGTCCTTTCTTTAAAGGCTAAGCCCAATCTCTCAATGGAGAGACCTACCAGTTGTTCAATCACTATTCAGGCTTCTCTTCACCAAGATTATGTGGCTATAGTCATATCACGTTTTTAATATTCTCCTAACAATCTATTAGATTGAACCATATGAGACTGTCATTTTTGTAGGTCATAACATGTTATGTATTCAGAGTTTCAATGGTTCAACCTACTATTTCAAATTTCTTTTCTCTAACTTTGAAAATATTAGAATTAGACGTAGAGTCTGGTTGTTAGTGAGTAAAGAATTACAGTTTGCTTATGCCACAAACTGTTTTAAATATTAAACGTCCAATAATAGTACAATAATAGCACCACTGACTTTCAGAGGAAGTAGCACCAGTAGTTTCTTAAGACAATAAAAACATGGTTCATCTTCAGAGCCTTTCAGTCACACTTACTCAAAGCCTAATCCCTGTCTTTCGTTTCTATTGTTTTTTGTGTGTTTTTTTTCTCCTTGGTTCTCTTATGCAACTCCTATTCCATTTTATTTCGTCCCCATCAACTTCAATTTTATACTTAAAGCACCAAATCAGCTCACAAACTTAATGAAAATGTGTCAGTATTTCATTATTCAAATAGATAAAAAATTGTATAGCCTCAGAGGCAGACCCTAATCTCTTGTTTGCTTCCTCTAACATTGACATGATGAGGGCTATCTGTTTCCCAGGGTTGTGAATTGACAAGATGCTTAAATGAACAGTTTGGCTCCCTGGGCAATAATGGAACAAAAGGACCACAGCTAGCACAGTTCTGGAAATCAACATCCAGTGTGGCATGGCTGGGTTCTCTGTTCAGAGTATCACAAGGCTGAAATCAAGGTGTAGACTGAGTTGAGTTGTCATCTGGATTTTTCTGGGGGGAAAATCCACCTCCTAACTTCATTCTTATTGTTGGCAGAGTTCAGTTCCCGTGATTGTAGGACTGAGGTCCCTGATTACTTGCTGGCTGCCAGTCAAGGATTGCTCTGTGCATCTACAAGCTGCTTGCATTCCTTGACACACCACCCGCCTATCTTCAAGCCAGAAAGGGAGCATTGGAATCTTTCTCCTTCTTGTAATCTCTGACTTCTGTCCACAACCTTCTTTTTGTAAATACAAAGTATAATGGGGATTGTGAACCTGCTGAAAGCCCTATAATACATTCCAAAGTCCCAGAGTAAGTCATTTGAAATTACATACGGCTTTGATTGCCCTATTACTGTGTAAATTTGTACTTTTAAGTGCAGCTATTCCAATGTAATGATACTGAAGGATATAAGAAAAAATCATCTAAACTGGTGTTTTCTAAAAAAAATAGTATACAATCTGTAGTTTGTGCATAACCCTTTGGATGACTAAATTCAAATCCTTTGAAAAATAATGACCATCTTTTCCTTTTTGTTATATAATGTGTTTTTCTAATGTCTGTCACAGTAAGTTCTAGATGCATCATAGAAGAAATATCCATCTTTTTTTTTTTTTTTTTTT
>NW_006785660.1:0-783 GCF_000442215.2 Lipotes vexillifer
CAGGCGGACTCCCAACCACTGAGCCACCAGGGAAGCCCCAGATGTCACTTCTTAATGACGTCTTTCCCCACCATCTTCTCCCTAATGTTCCAGAATTCTGTCTTTAGGCTCTTTGAGTTTATACTTCGCATAATCTTTTACTATATCCTGTCTCACATGGCAGTTTTTTAATCACATCTGTTTAAGTATTGCCAGCACTCTGAGCTTCTCCTAGTCAGCACTGTATCTGTAGCACAGAGCCTGGCCTACTGTGAGTGCTGACAGTATTTTTGCAGAAAAAGTTAATGCAAGTGCTACCACCCTGAGAGAGACTGAGGGTGTACAGAGTTCAGCCAAAGTTGAGATGGGATGATCCTTGCTTTTACTTTGGACTGCCAGCATTTAGAGGGTGCAGACATTGTGCATATTTTTAAAGACTGTCCAGAATTTTAAGCCCCTCTTCTTCTCAACAACGGTCCCTTTCCCAAACTCTCAGTTCTGCTATCATTTTTCCTTTTATGATGAAGCTCAAAGGGCGCAAGTGTCTATCACTTCCCCCTTCTCTCTTCTTGCCAATGAATACCACTATTGATTTGCAAGTTACTTGTCTGCTTGCCCTGACCTTCACCTTGGTTGTAAGGGTCTCTCCTTGCTAAACCATCCCTCTCGTCCTCGTGGGCGTAGAGGTGTGTGTGTGGAATTTTCTCCAATGTAACGAGATTTACACTTGGCCCTGCAAAAGAATAAATGAGAGGGTCAGTGGAGTGTGTGTGTGTGTGTGTGTGTGTGTGTGTGTGTGGGGTG
>NW_006785661.1:0-799 GCF_000442215.2 Lipotes vexillifer
CCCGTATCCCCTGCATCGGCAGGCGGACTCTCAACCACTGCGCCACCAGGGAAGCCCATATAAATCAACATTTTTAACAAACTATTTAAAAACTACAAAGAGGGACATAGCCATTGGAAATGAGCCAGCACTTTTTTTTTTCTTTAGCTGTCAGAGAAGGATGTGACTTAGGCAATTTTGTAGTTGCTGTGGTATCTTGAAGAATTTTTTTTCTTTTCTGACCAAATATATTGCAAGTATATGTTATCCCAGAGCCTCAGACATATCATAATGATCTGTGTACATATACATGAGTGTACATAAGGGTGTAAAATCACTTACTTGTTTAGAATTGTTATAATAAAACTAAACCTTACACTGATACATTGCATTCTTGATATACTAATCAATTTTTTATTGTGGTATCAGGTAACATTTCAAGCAGAAGAAATACTTTAGCATTATACTGTTTAGTCATTTTTATAATTATAATTTCACATTAGATACATATTTTGTAACTATAATATTTTATAATTACTGAATAAAATGGTTGGATTTACTATTGTTTTTTAGTACTCACAACCTCAGCCTGATGATTACTCTAATTGGTGAAGTTTTCCTGATGCAATTTCTTATGTAGGGCAATAAGGTAAACATTGTTATATCCTCATTTTAATACTCTGTTTCTATGCCCAGACCTACACAAGGCTGTCTGCTTTTTTTTTTTTCTACTATATTGGTAATCTCTAATTCTGTATAGGTTTTTTTTTTTTTTTTAACATCTTTATTGGGGTATAATTGCTTTACAATGGTGTGTTAG
>NW_006785662.1:0-256 GCF_000442215.2 Lipotes vexillifer
ATTAAAACACATCTAACAATCTCCTTTCTATGAATTTGAGCATCCTACCCACAATTTTGATATGATCAACGTATACATCTCTTATAAAAAGTTTTTTTATTACTAACATTAGCCCTATGCATATGAGAGTTTTCACTACCTGTCATCATACCAGGCAACCCACCACAAACTTAAGAAATATGTCTGAAAAAATAGTTACTTTGATAGAGTAAATCATAGAGGTTTCAATGCTCTTATTCCTGGAATTGAATTCTTC
>NW_006785663.1:0-204 GCF_000442215.2 Lipotes vexillifer
GATTTGGGAAGAGATATGGTTTAGGGTAGAGTTTTGTGTATGACAACGGGTTAGGGTTAGGGTACGGGTTAGTGTTCGTGTATGGGTTAGATTTATGGAATGAGTTAGTGTAAGGTTTATGGTAAGTGCTAGGGGGAGGGTGAGGGTGAGGGTGAGGGAATGGGTACGGTTTAGGGTACAGGTTAGTGTACAACAACGGATCAC
>NW_006785665.1:0-25617 GCF_000442215.2 Lipotes vexillifer
GCGTACCGCAAAAAAAAAAAAAAAAGAAGAGGGCAAAGTAATAATGAACCAGAGATAAAGAAGACAACTACATAAAAAGATTAAAGACACCTTTTGGGAGAGAAAAAAAATAATAACTGACCTCTTCATTTAGGAAAGCATTCAAACTGATTTGCCAACCTGATAGTCACTGAGTTTCAGATCTTGGAAGAATATTATTGGTCAGATAATCTAATTATGTAATGATTTTAGAAATCTCTACAGTATCCCTGGCAGAACCCCAGCCAGCCCTGCTTTGAACTTGGGTACTTGACTCCCCTCATCTTGTTCAGCTCAGTTAGAAAATTCTTAATGAACTGGGTTTCAGGAACTAAGTGTGGTGTATGGGAGGCTGAAAGTGAACATTCAGATTCTGAGATCAGTGTGAATTAAGCACAGTAACCAGAGCAGGAAGCCCTGCATCTGTATTCCCCAGAAGCCCTGGGGGGGGCATGCAAGAGAGAGGATGGGACTCTCTTGGGGAATTGGAGGTGGGGTAGCTTTGGTCTAAAGCCCTGAATATCTGGCCCAGTAGCCTGGGTTTCTGGTGTATGTCCAGGCTACATAAAGGAGACTATCCCATTATGGTAGCCTTCAACCTTAACCCAGCAATCTCCATCAGAAAGCATTTCTCAGGGCTGTCTGCACAGCCCGATTTCTTAAACAGTGGGATTGAGGAGGGGAGTCACCACAGTATAGATGACAGCAATAAGGTGGTCCCGCTCAAGAGAGTTAACTGGCTTTGGGTCTCAGGTACATGAAGGAGGCACAGCCATAGTGAACAATGACCACTGTGAGGTGTGAGGGGTAAGTAGAGAAGGGCTTCTTCCTCCCCTCATTGGAGGGGATCCTCAGGATTGCTGTCAGGATGTAAGTGTAGGAGATAGTGATGAAGGAGAAGGAGACCAGAAGGACCAACAGGCTGAGGATAAGGATCTCTAGTTCACTCAGGCCTGTATCTCCACAGACCAGGCTCAGCACTGGCAGTGTGTCACAGAAAAAGTTCTGGATCTCATGGGAGCTGCAAATGGGAGGTGGAAAATGACCAGTATCATTCCCAGCCCAAAGAGATACCCACTCAAGAAGGAGGTGCCAACCCGACTGGCATAGTTTAGTGAGGCACAGATGGCTACATTTCTGTCAAAGCCCATGACAGCCAGGAGGAAGCAGGTGTTACAGGCCCACGAAGCAGAGAAGAACATTTGGACAGCACAGCCCACAGAGGAGATAGCCTGCCCACCCCTGACCAGGCTGGAAAACATCCTAGGGATAATGCCCAAGGTATAGCAGGTCTCAGAGAAAGGTAAGAAGGAAAGGAAGAGGTACATCGGTGTGTGGAGATGGCTGTCGAGCCTGATGATTATGATAATAAAAACATTGCTGGTCAGGGTGAAAAGATACAGGGAGAGGAACAATGTGAAGAGCAGGAGCTGCAGTTCCCCAAAGCTAGAGGGGCCCAGGAATACAAAGCCCCTGCAGAAAGTTGCATTGATCTGCTCCATTCAGTGACATCCCTGATAGATTTGATTCTTTCCACCTTGCCAGAAGATGCCTTGTTTCTTTAGAAGGCAAGATGAGGTAGATTCTCATTTCTTTGTACCTATTGTAACTCAAAAAGAAAACTCTTTTTTAGACAGCAATAAACTTCAGAAATACACTTATTAGACACATGGGTGTATGGATCTATTCTCACATGTGTATATGTGCATACATGAATACAAATATACACAATATGCACATATGTGCACATACATACATGACTACATATATGCAGGCACATATATACATGCATACCCATGCAAAGCACTCACACATAATTATGCACATTTTACACATTCAAAACTCTGCACTGGTTAGGGTCCGCAGGAAAGGGGAGAGGCAGCACATGGAAAGGAGGGCCTGTGGAGTGTAGAGTTCCGGAGTTTGGAGGAAAAGCAGGAAACACAGTGAAAAGCCATTCCAAAGTGACCCGTTAAAAATTAAATAGAGGGGGAGGAACCAAGATGGCAGAGTAGAAGGACATGCTTTCACTCTCTCTTATGAGAACACCAGAGTCACAACTAGCTGCTGGACAATCATCAATAGGAAGACACTGGAACTCACCAAAAAAGATACCCCACATCCAAAGACAAAGGAGAAGCCACAATAAGACAGTAGTAGGGGCGCAATCACAGGACAATCAAATCCCAAAACTGCTGGGTGGGTGACTCACAGACTGGAGAACATTTATACCACAGAAGTCCACCCACCGGAGTGACGGTTCTGAGCCCCACGTCAGTCTTCCCAACCTGGGGGTCCGGCAATGGGAGGAGGAATTCCTAGAGAATCAGACTTTGAAGCCTAGTGGGAATTAATTGCAGGACTTCAACAGGACTGGGGGAAACAGAGACTCCACTCTTTGAGGGCACACACAAAGTATTGTGAGCATCGGGATGAAGGGGAAGGAGAAGTGACCCCAGGGGAGAATGAACCAGACGTACCTGCTAGTGTTGGAGGGTCACCTGTAGAGGCGGGGGAGTGGCTGTGTGGCTGTGGCTCACCATGGGGATAAGGACACTGGCAGAAGAAGTTCTGGGAAGTACTCCTTGGCATGAGCCCTCCCACAGACTGCCATTAGCCCCACCAAAGAGTCCAGGTAGGCTCCAGCGTTGGGTTGCATCAGGCCAAACAACCAAAAGAGAGGAAACCCAGCCCCACCAATCAGCAGTCCAGTGGATGAAAGTTTTACTGAGCTCTGCCCACCAGAGAAACAGTCAGCTCTACCCACCACCAGTCCCTCCCATCAGGAAACTTGCACAAGCCTCTTAGATAACCTCATCCACCAGAGGGCAGACAGCAGAAGCAAGAAGAAATACAATCCTGTACCCTGGGGAACAAAAACCACATTCACAGAAATATAGACAAGATGAAAAGGCAGAGGGCTATGTACCAGATGAAGGAACAAGATAAAACCCCAGAAAAACAACTAAATGAAGTGGAGATAGGCAACCTTACAGAAAAAGAATTCAGAATAATGATAGTGAAGATGATCCAGGACCTCGGAAAAAGAATGGAGGCAAAGATTGAGAAGATGCAAGAAATGTTTAACAAAGACCTAGAAGAATTAAAGAACAAACAAACAGAGATGAACAATACAATAACTGAAATGAAAACTACACGAGAAGGAATCAATAGCAGAATAACTGAGGCAGAAGAAGGGATAAATGACCTGGAAGACAGAATGGTGGAATTCACTGCTGTGGAACAGGACAAAGAAAAAAGAATGAAAAGAAGTGCAGACAGCCTAGGAGACCTCTGAGACAACATTAAACACAACAATAATCGCATTATAGGGGTCCCAGAAGGAGAAGAGAGAGAGAGGACCAGAGAAAATATTTGAAGAGATTATGGTTGAAAACTTCCTTAACATGGGAAAGGAAATAGCTACCCAAGCCCAGGAAGCACAGCGAGTCCCATACAGGATAAACCCAAGGAGAAACATGCTGAGACACATAGTAATCAAATTGACAAAAATTAAAGACAAAGAAAAATTATTGAAAGCAGCAAGGGAAAAACGACAAAGAACATACAAGGGAACTCCCATAAGGTTAACAGCTGATTTCTCAGCAGAAACTCTACAAGCCAGAAGGGAGTGGCATGATATACTTAAAGTGATGAAAGGGAAGAAACTACGACCAAGATTCCTCTACCTGGCAAGGAGTTTATTCAGATTCCATGGAGAAATCAAAAGCTTTACAGACAAGCAAAAACTAAGAGAATTCAGCACCACCAAACCAGCTCTACAACAAATGCTAAAAGAACTTCTCTAAGTGGGAAACAGAAGAGAAGAAAATGATCTACAAAAATAAACCCAAAACAATTAAAAAAATGGTCATAGGAACATACATATGGATAATTACCTTAAATGTGAATGGATTAAATGTTCCAACCAAAAGACACAGGCTTGCTGAATGTATACAAAAACAAGACCCATATGTATGCTGTCTACAAGAGACCCACTTCAGACGTAGGCACACATACAGACTGAAAGTGAGGGGATGGAAAAAGATATTCCATGCAAATGGAAATTAAAAGAAAGCTGCAGTAGCTATACTCATATCAGATAAAATAGACTTTAAAATAAAGAGTGTTACAAGAGACAAGGAAGGAGACTACCTAATGATCAAGATGTCAATCCAAGAAGAAGATATAACAATTATAAATATATGTGCACCCAACATAGGGTCACCTCAATACATAAGGCAACTTCTAACAGCTCTAAAAGAGGAAATCGACAGTAACACAATAATAGTGGAGGACTTTATCACCTCACTTGCACCAATGGACAGATTATCCAAAATGAAAATAAATAAAGAGAAGCTTTAAATGACACAATAGACCAGATAGATTTAATTGATATTTATAGGACATTCTATCCCAAAACAGCAGATTACACTTTCTTCTTAAGTGTGCACGGAACATTCTCCAGGATAGATCACATCTTGGGTCACAAATAAAGCCTCAGTAAATTTGAGAATATTGAAATCATATCAAGCATCTTTTCTGACCACAATGCTATGAGATTAGAAATGAATTACAGGGGAAAAAAGTTAAAAAAACACAAACACATGGAGGCTAAACAATACGTTACCAAACAACCAAGAGATCACTGAAGAAATCAAAGAGGAAATCAAAAAATACCTAGAGACAAATGACAATGAAAACAGGATGATCCAAAACCTATGGGATGTAGCAAAAGCAGTTCTAAGGGGGAATTTTATAGCTATACAAGCCTACACCAAGAAACAAGAAAAATCTCAAGTAAACAATCTAACCATACACCTAAAGGAACTAGAGCAAGAAGAACAAACAAAACCCAAAGTTAGCAGAAGGAAAGAAATTATAAAGATCAGAGCAGAAATAAATGAAATAGAAACAAAGAAAACAGTAGCAAAGATGAATAAAACTAAAAGCTTGTTCTTTGAGAAGATAAACAAAATCGATAAACCATTAGCCAGACTCATCAAGAAAAAGAGGGAGAGGACCCAAATCAATAAAATTAGAAATGAAAAAGAAGAAGTTACAACAAACACCGCAGAAATACAAAGCATCCTAAGAGACTACTATAAGCAACTCTATGCCAATAAAATGGACAACCTGGAAGAAATGGACAAATTCTTAGAAAGGCATAACTTTCCGAGACTGAACCAGGAAGAAACAGAAAATATGAACAGACCAATCACAAGTAATGAAATTGAAACTGTGATTTTAAATCTTCCAAAAAACAAAAGTCCTGGACCAGATGGCTTCACAGGTGAATTCTATCAAACACTTAGAGAAGAGCTAACACTCATCCTTCTCAAACTCTTCCAAAATATTGCAGAGGAAGGAACACTCCCAAACTCATTCTATGAGGCCACCATCACCCTGACACCTAAACCAGACAAAGATACTGCAAAAAAGGAAAATTACAGACCAATATCAATGATGAATATAGTTGCAAAAATCCTCAACAGAATACTAGCAAACAGAATCCAATAACACATTAAAAGGATCATACACCATGATCAAGTGGGATTTACCCCAGGCATGCACGGATTCTTCAATATACGCAAATCAATCAATGTGATACACCATATTAACAAGTTGAAGAATAAAAACCATATGATCATCTCAATAGATGCAGAACAAACTTTTGACAAAATTCAACACAATTTTATGATAAAATCTGACCAGAAAGTGGGCATAGAGGGAACCTACCTCAACATAATAAAGGCCATATATGACAAACCCACAGCAAACATCACTCTCAATGGTGGAAAAACTGAAAAGCATTTCCTCTAAGATCAGGAATGAGACAAGGATGTCCACTCTCACCACTATTATGCAACATAGTTTCGGAAGTCCTAGCCAGGGCAATCAGAGAAGAAAAAGAAATAAAAGGAATAAAAATTGGAAAAGAAGAAGTAAAACTGTCACTGTTTGCAGATGACATGATACTATACATAGAGAATCCTAAATATGCCACCAGAAAACTACAAGAGCTAATCAATGAATTTGGTAAAGTTGCAGGGTACAAAATTAATGCACAGAAGTCTCTTGCATTCCTATACACTAATGATGAAAAATCTGAAAGAGAAATCATGGAAACACTCCCATTTACCATTGCAACAAGAAGAATAAAATATCTAGGAATAAACCTACCTAGGGAGACAAAAGACCTGTATGCAGAAAACTATAAGACACTTATGAAAGAAATTAAAGATGATACCAACAGATAGAGAGATATAAAATGTTCTTGGATTAGAAGAATTGATATTGTGAAAATGACTATACTACCCAAAGCAATCTACAGATTCAATGCAATCCCTATCAAATTACCAATGGCAGTTTTTACGGAACTAGAACAAATCATCTTAAAATTTGTATGGAGACACAAAAGACCCCGAATAGCCAAAGCAGTCTTGAGGGAAAATAATGGAGCTGGAGGAATCAGACTCCCTGACTTCAGACTATACTACAAAGCTACAGTAATCAAGACAATATGGTACTGGCACAAAAACAGAAACATAGATCAATGGAACAAGATAGAAAGCACAGAGAAAACCCACCCACCTATGGTCAGCTAATCAATGACAAAAGAGGCAAAGATATACAATGGAGAAAAGACAGTCTCTTCAATAAGTGGTGCTGGGAAAACTGGACAGCTACATGTAAAAGAATGAAATTAGAACACTCCCTAACACAATACACAAAAATAAATGCAAAATGGATTCCAGACCTAAATGTAAGACTGGACACTATAAATCTCTTAGAGAAAACATAGGAAGAAGAGTCTTTGACATAAATCACAGCAAGATCTTTTTTGATCCACCTCCTAGAGTAATGGAAATAAAAACAAAAATAAACAAATGGGACCTAATGAAATTTCAAAGCTTTTGCACAGCAATGGAAACCATAAACAAGATGAAAAGACAACCCTCAGAATGGGAGAAAATATTTTCAAATGAATCAATGGACAAAGGATTAATCTCCAAAATATATAAACAGTTCATGCAGCTCAATATTAAAGAAACAAACAACCCAATCCAAAAATGGGCAGAAGACCCAAATAGACATTTCTCCAAATAAAACATACAGATGGCCAAGAAGCACATGAAAAGCTGCTCAACGTCACTAATTATTAGAGAAATGCAAATCAAAACTACAATGAGGTATCACCTCACACCAGTTAGAATGGGAATCATCAGAAAATCTACAAACAACAAATGCTGGAAAGGGTGTGGAGAAAAGGGAACCCTCTTGCCCTGTTGGTGGGAATATAAATTGATACCGCCACTATGGAGAACAGTATGGAAGTTCCTTTAAAAAACTAAAAATAGAATTACCATATGACCCAGCAATCCCACTACTGGGCATATACCCATAGAAAACCATAATTCAAAAAGACACATGCCCCCCAATATTAATTGCAGCACTGTTTACAACAACCAGGTCATGGAAGCAACCTAAATGCCCATCCACAGATGAATGGATAAAGAAGGTGTGGTACATATATACAATGGAATATTACTCAGCCATAAAAAGGAATGAAATTAAGTCATTTGTTGAGGCATGGATGGACCTAGAGACTGTCACACAGAGTGAAGTAAGTCCAAAAGAGAAAAACAAATATTGTATATTAACGCATGTATGTGGAACCTAGAGAAATGGTACAGATGAACCGGTTTGCAGGGCAGAAGTTGAGACACAGATGTAGAGAACGAACCTATGGACACTAATGGGGGAAAACTACGGTGGGGTGAGGATGGCGGTGTGCTGGATTGGGTGATTGGGATTGACATGTATACACTGATGTGTATAAAATTGATGACTAATAAGAACCTGCAGTATAAAAAAACAACCAACCAACCAACCAACAAACAAAAACCAAAACTCTGCACTGCATATTTACTATTAATATTACATTAATGGTAATATTACATTACCATTACAGTGCACATACATTGTAAATGCATATATTTTCAGACACCACATACCTATATGGATATGTACAACACACATACATTCATACCAACCTCGTACATAACACTGCCACATAATACACATGTGGACACAGACACGTTGCCTGTTAGAACTTGAGGTTAGGTGACTTGATGGATATTATTTTATAGACTAAGCAACAGAGCCAAGATGGTAAAGTGACTTCCTTGAAGTCATAGAAAGCCAAGATCAGAGAAAAAGTCCTTGAGTCCTAATCTAACATTATTTCCCCCAAACAATGATAACTCTTCTCAGACACTGTAGGACACTAACATGAATACAGAATAAGAAAGAGTTTGCTCAACAATAATCCCTTGTATCTATAACACCCATTCCACAAGCCCTTGTTCATGTGAGTCTATGCAGAGCCCTGAAGGAAAAATCAGAGCTCAGGGCAAGTTGCATATCTCTTAGCCAAAGATCAGCTGTCAGGCTCCACTGTCCCTGAGAGATTAGATCGCTTCCTGGGCATCTGCAACCCTCTCAGATATACATTGCTTATGACCAACATGGTATGTGGAAAACTTCTGGCCTCTGCTTGGGTTGCTGGCTTCTTTATCTCTGTGATAGAGACTACACTGATATTCAGAGGCTATTTCTGTAGCCCCAACCTTGTCAAACACTTCTTCTGTCATATGCGGGCAGTTGTGAGGTTGTCCTGTCTAGACAGTGACCTCACCGAATTCATTGTAACAGTGATCTCAGTGTCAGGTTTGATGGGCACCTTCCTGTTCATCATCCTCACTTATGTTTTCATTCTTTCCACTGTCCTCAAGATCCCATCAGCTGAGGGCAAGCAGAAGGCATTTTCTACCTGTGCTTCCCACCTCACAGGTCATCATCCACTTTGGTTTTGCATCTATTGTTTTTCTGAAGCCCGAAGCATCAAGAGGAGATGACATACTCATAGCAGTCCCTTACGCTGTCATTACTCCTTTCCTCAGCCCTCTCATTTTCAGACTCAGGAATAAAGACGTGAAGAATGCTTTCAGAAAGGTACTTGGAAAGACAAATTCCTTGAATAATCTTGGATTATCACTGCATGATTGATTGTACACTGAAGTCAGTGAAGCATTTACCCTGTGACATCTGTACCATTTGCCTTTATACAGAGGCTGGCATATGGGGATCAAGTGACTGAGTCTTGGACCTAAGGCTTGACAAGCATTTACTTAGCATGTTAAAGAAGTTGTCCAACGACTTCTACATCTGTCCCTGCAGATTTTAGGTTTCTTTCAATCAACAACTAGGTGTTCTGCACCTTAGATAAAGTGGGAAAAGCAAGATTGTGGAAGGAAAAACCAACACCTATGACCACTACACTAAGAGATAGTTTAAAATATCTAGAGATGTAAAAGTTGAATAATTTTTCTAGGTAATGTTGTGAGGTACTGGTTTGTGCTTCTCATGACATAAACCATTTCTGATAGGAGATACACTATGGAGTAATCAACAGCTGTATATTTGTGCATATCAGAGTTGATATTTTTTTATTCCCATGCCATAACAACTCTTAAAAGCTTTTAATAACACTGTTCATGATGGTGTCTTTCAATGACTCTCAGATGTTAGCTTCTGAATATATAGGATATTTTGGAACACTGATTTAAATAAGTAAACAAGACAGTAGAGCCTGTATGTTTTGTGACTGGGGAAATCCATGATGAGGGCTAGAAATAATCTCCATTTTCTATAAGATGAATGTATTAAACAGCAAATGTTTGAAAAACAAATCATGTCATGCTATTGATGGATATGACAAAACATGTTTTGAATTAATTTTGGCAGACATACAATGTGTAATGAAGGAAACCAGATAAACAAACCATTATATTTTTATATTACCCAGAAGAAAATAAGAAGTACTTTGGCAGTTATATATCATAGATATATAGCAAGTGGTCTTTCTGTAAATTCCAACATACAAGCCTAAGGGCTCTTCTGAATCCTTTTCTCAGTTCTGCTGCTAACACGTCCTCTCATGAAGGATACAACTACTGTACTGAGGTTTGGAGTACATAGAACACATGAAAACTGTTGGAATAATTTCTGACCTACATTAATTATGGGGATGTTACAAAGATAAGTAAGATAATGGATGGAAATTACTATGTACTTACACTGATTAAAATTACCTCTTGCCATGACTCTATTTTCTTCCCTTTGACCTTTTGTGACACATGTACAGGCAGAATATTTTCCCTCTACATCTGTGGTCAATGCCTCAGTGAAAAGAGTGTTTCTTCTGCTTGTATTCCACCCATCAGAACTGGTTATTCAATCTAAGGAAACCATACAATGTTGTACGTAAATATTAACAATTTATCTGCTCATGGTGAGTGTAGTAGGTATGACATTAAGTCTAGACTCAAGTTCCTGAACTTGGATTTGCGCCAATTATCCTGCATATATCTGACATGGTGACTGTGGCAGAGATTGCTAGGTGTCTACTTCACATCCATTATTAACCTAGAAATAAGTAATTGGGAGTAAGTGGAAGCTGTAAATACCTATATGGTAATAAGTCAAGAAACACACTTCTAAATAAACAATGAATCAATCAAGAAATCCCATGGATATTAGAAAAAATGATTTGTACTGGAGAAAATGAAAATACTACAAGTCAAGTCTTGTGGATACAGCTTTTCAGTGTTTGGATGGAAATATACAGCCTTTAAAAGCCATATTTGAAACATTCATAGGTTGTAAATTCACAAGATAAAAATTCATCTCAAAAATATAGTAAAGAAATAACTAAGCACAAAAGGATTGTGAGGAAAAGAAATAAAAATATAAGAGCCAAAATTAATTAAATAATACTATTCAATAGAGTGGTTCAAAAAGCCAAAGTTTGGAATATTGAAAATCTTAATAAATTATGTTTTCCTTGATGATCTTGATGAAGAAATAAAGACAGAAGACACAAATAAACAATCATGCGAATGGAAAATCTAAATGTTTCTCAGGTCATACAGACATTAATGATGAAAGAATTCTGTGAATGATGTTATGAACATAAATTTGAGAATTCACATAAAATTTGGAAAAAGTGGACATTTTTCCATAAAATACATACTAAAACTGACATAAGGAGAAACTTAATTTTAATTAATATATTTCACGTTAAGGAATGTCTAGGTCCTGTAGTGTCACTAGTAGATTCTCTCAAACTTTTAGAGTGCGAGTTATGTCCAACTTGCACAAGGAGTTTCAGCTCCTCCAATTACTCCTTACTAAAGGATGAGTCAATCCTTTCTGCTTTAATCCAACTAAAATCAAGTTTGAATTTGTAAAGTAATAAAAAACATCAAAGCAACCAAATAGTTGGAAAACATAAGGCACAGAAATGGAATACAAAAAGAAACATTTTTACCTAATGTATAATAGCTCAGTTGAAGAAACCAGCTGACTGTTAATCCTACATTTTTGAGGTATATTTCTAAATCTAGACCATCTTTGAGTGTTTTCACTTCAGAGTCCCTCACTTTCAAGAGAAGCAGAAGTATCAGTTTCATTTTTCTATCTGAATGGAGCATAGTGACCATTAGGCTAATGGGTAGATTTGACAGGTTCTCTGAGTAGACAAGTCATTATTTCTATCAAATTATTTATTCATTAATGCGTTAATTTCTTCAGAAATTAAATTAATTTTCCATTTACTCCATATCTACTTTTATTTTTTAAAATTATTTTTATTGGGGTATAGTTGTTTTACAACATTGTGTTAGTTTCTACTGTACAGTGAAGTGGAGTTCCCTGTGCTATACAGCAGGTTCTTATTAGTTATCTATTTTATACATATTAGTGTATATATGTCAATCCCAATCTCCCAATTCATCCCACCCCCAATACATATCTATTTTAGTACAAGTAAAGTGCCATTAAGTAAAGTACCATTCTTAAATAATAGTAAATCACCTTGCCTTCTTCAACAAATGGAAAGACTACATCTTCTCATCTTGCAACTCACCTCTGTGCCTTTGCTCATTTTTTCCCCTTCACCTGGAAAACCTTTATTCACTTTCTATCCATTCATGATCACCCAAATAGAAGCTGCAACCTCTGACTACCCTGGTCTCCAATGATAAGGGTGATATCAACTTTCCTTTCTCTTAAATTATTTAGCTACTTTCTATTGTGTATGAAATGTATCATGAAAGTACCGACCTCTACTTGTTCATACACCAGAGTGTAAATGCCTTGGGAGCAGTTTTGTATTTCCCATAGCATGTGAATACAAATTGCTACTTAAGAACTATTTGCTTAATTAATTGATGACTAAATATTTTATTATTTTTTTAAGATGGCAGCTGTAAAAGGTATTATCTAAGCTCATGAAAATGATGGTGGAATTTTAAGCCTTGTATGGAGAATCTGGGAACAGAGATTCAGCTCACAACCTACCAGATCATATTGCAAACTTATAATTGTGTTACCTACATAATAACGTGTCACACAACCAAGAAGTTGTAGAACATTAACCAGACCCAAGTTCTCATGAATGTCCCTACCATTGTTTTTTTTTTTTTTTTTTTTTGCGGTGCGCGGGCCTGTCACTGTTGTGGCCTCTCCCGTTGCGGAGCAACAGGCTCCGGAAGCGCAGGCCCAGCGGCCATAGCTCACGGGCCCAACCGCTCCGCGGCATGTGGGATCTTCCCGGACCGGGGCACGAACCCGTGTCCCCTGCATCGGCAGGCGGACTCTCAACCACTGTGCCACCAGGGAAGCCCCCTACCATTGTTTTTATTATTATTTTTACAATTACTACTACTCTGGTTCTTCAAAATACCTTAATGCATCACTAGATGGCTAACAAAACAAACCACCAGGATATTCACTGAGGAATGTAATTTATTTACCTCTTCAGTTCCCATCTATGAGGCTTATGCAGTAGATTATTTGTCCACAGAATGTTATGATTGTGAGGTCTAAAAACAGCAGAATGTATGTAAGGAAAGATAACTCAATTATGCATTCATTTCTTTTACTTCCTCATTGCTTATTAGACTTTTCTAATACACCATTTTCACCGGAGAATAGTTTCATGTGACATTCGAGAATGGACATTAAATGAAGTAAATGTAGAAAATTCACTCTTGTCAGGAAATTAGCAGTTTCTGTCCTTTCTTTTTCAATCACTCAGGAAAACCTTTCTAAAGGAATCAGTCTTTCAGAGATGGTTGATAGAACGGGAGTCAGTTCCATGGGGTTGGGGAGTATATTTCATAATGCTTGTTTGTAGCCATCCTTGTGCCTACTACAGTTCATTGGTGGTGCCCTGTTTATCACCCCAGAGCCCTGTACTATCCTCCATCTTCTAAGTCTATCATATATATTTGTGCCTTGCTCTCCCTACGTGCTCTTTTTTAACCATCATTAATAGATAGACTAAAGCTCATGGGATAATCAGAACATTTCTAAAATTATCATTGGTGACTGGCACTTCTCTATCACTAGACCCAAACACTAACTTTACTCAATTTTTCACATAAAATAACCCAACAGGACCAATATCTCTAAGTTCCCTAGCACAAAGCTATTAGAAGTCAGTGAAACCTAGAAATCTAATCAAATAGGAGTCAAAAATTAATATTACTACAATCATTTCTATTTTGAAATGACTCAATTCTATTTCTTTCTACTACTGACATCTCAATACCCCCAAACTCTGTATTCCTATCTCCTCTGCTGAGAAATCTAAGTATCCCCTAAAGTATCATTGAAAGACTTTTCTTTTGTCTCTTATTAGTTGTAGCCCCAACATGCTGGTTTATATTTATACTTATCAAAACTCCAGGGAGCTATTGTTGCAACATTATTTTTGGCACAGTTCCAATCCTTTCAATGAGTAAAGAGGATGCGGAAAACAACATGCATCGTAAATCTCACAGGTCCAATAAGTTAAAAAGGGAACAGGAGAAAACTGACGCTGGCAATTAATTGGCAATTAGTACCAGGTTGCCTGGTAGCTCGTTAGAAACTGAAGGCTGTTGCATATTATAAGAGGTAACACACGGCTGTATTTTCTAAGGTTGCTAGGTGAGGGAGAAGCCCTTTTCTTCCTTGGACTTCATCAGGGCAAGTAAAGCCTGCTTTATCATTGCAAAAGAAGAAGCAAAGTTCTTCTTTTTAGTATAGGTTCATCTGAACTCTACAAATTCAGTTTCTGCATCAAGGATAGGGACATAGGAGCATAGTGTGAGGGATGAGGAAGGGCGATACCTTAGCTAGCAAAACTGAGACCCTGAAGAACAGTGACAAAGAACAGGCTTGAGGACTGAAGGAAAGCTGTGGACTGTTTAGGTGCAGGTCACAGAGATGATACTCCACTTCTTCCTAGCTTGATGGAGATGAAAATACCTCCAATCAAGTGTCAGCCTCACGGGTAGGGAATAGGATGAAAAAATCTTAAGCAGCATCCTAGAGGGCTTGGCTAGTCTCCTAATTATCCACATTCTTTCCTGCAGTTCTCTGCTGGACTGACCAAAAGCAGATGAGAGAGTTTGTGGGGTTGAAGGAAAAACAGTTAAGTGCCTGTTCCACATTTGTGTGCCACTGTTTTCATATCCTGTATTTGAAATGAAGTGAAAGTCAAGCTCTCTGTTGCTGGACTCAGCCAACACAATTTCTAGACCTTTAAATTTTCTAGAAATCTTTATTCTTCCTCTTCTGTGAGATAATGAAGAAAAATTCACCCTCTCTACCCTCCATTATGAGGCAAGAGCGACTCACAGGGAGAGGTCAGAAAGGCTTGCAGGCATTTAGCATCAAGGTCTTCTCGCATTTGACTCTGTTGCAGATCTCATCAGTGGCTACAGGCAGAGAAGTACCTGTTGTCAGTCCCCAGCATTTGTTCTCAGAACAGCAGAAACTCCCAAGTGAGATGATTACTGACTCAGTTTTTTATTTCCAGTTATACAATTTTCGGAGTCTACCAACAGAGATATGACAGTAGCTACTGCTGCTTCCAGCAATTTTCAAATATGCACAACAGGGCTTCCCTGGTGGTGCAGTGGTTGAGAGTCTGCCTGCTGATGCAGGGGACACGGGTTCGTGCCCCAGTCCCGGAAGATCCCACATGCCGCGGAGCGGCTGGGCCTGTGAGCCATGGCTGCTAAGCCTGTGCGTCCGGAGCCTGTGCTCTGCAAAGGGAGAGGCCACAACAGTGAGAGGCCCACATAACGCAAAAAAAAAGAAAAAAAAATGTGCACAACAGTCCCTCATAATAGCTGCTGAATTCCTGGATTTCTTGGACAGCTGGTCTGCTCAGTGCATCTTCCCAAATAAACGTTTCCCCATGGGGTGCTGGCCAAGTCCTCAGCCTTGGTGCTGCATAAACCTTTAAAGAAATCTGTTCAAAGACCTCTAAGGTATCGGAGCAGAAATAAATCTGAAAAATACTGCAGTTAGTCGCATTTCAGAATCACTTCTTGAGACAATTGAGGACTTAAGATAACTGCCATAACTGTATGAACCAATTCCTGTGAATAGAATGTACATGAATACATTGTGTTCTTTGTGTTTCTCTGGAGAACCAAGACCAATACACAAAGCATACTCTGCACATAAATGATAGATAGAAATGGAAATGGAAAAGTATAAAGAATAAATCTTAAAAATTATAAAAAGAAGACTGTCGTATGTTAATCAGTAGCTTTGATTTTATTGTGAATGAAGCACAATACAATCCAGCATAAGGAAAGAGAATCTATTAGTTTAAATCACTGGGAAGTTCAAGACAAATCTCATCAGATATGACTCAATTCAGAGACTTGCATTACAACATTATGTTGAGTCTTGACTCAGAAGTCAACCTCTGAAAAACATCCTCATCTATAATTTACTTTTTCTCTTTAACATATATCACAATTTTGTGTTCATTTAAATTATATTTTTTTCATTTATATCTCTATTTTCCATCTCCATGGGAAATTTTTTCCTGTTTTGCTAATTTTTTTTAGGCTCATCTCTAGGATATTGCCTGATACATAATAAGTATTCAATAAATATTTGTTGAATAAATGAATAGTTTTTCTGTCTTTCACTTACTTAGCTTCACACTTTGTGCTACATTTCTTTTGCAATAAGCTGGCTTTATCCAAATAACAGGGAAAAAATGAAGATGAAATTCTTAAAACTCCACTCTTAACCATACAATTCAAAAGATTTTCAGCCTCACACAGCTAAATATTGAATCTAATTAATATTCTTTCTAAATAGAAGTTGGAGCAATGCATGATTGATTTCACAGGACTTTTCACCCAACATATGGCAAGGGATGGAGGAGGTAGGGTTTGTCCCTTGACTGATACACTTGAAATCATTCCAGTATAATTTGTCTATTGTACTGTAAAAAGTTTTAAAAATTCAAGTTATATTAGACTCAGTAGATAAAAGGAATCCATTTCATCACTTCCATATCTGAACAAACATTAGAACATCAAATGATGAGTTGCAGGCAAATTATGAATAATAGGCTATGACATCACCACAGGCTCAATTTATCTGTTTTCTTAGCTCTTCTTTCTTCTCTATTTCAGTTTCATTCTTTTCTCAGTTTTCCTCATGGTAGTAAAATGGAAGGCAAAACTGAGGTCAACTTTCTTTGATCTTGCTTATATAGAGAAGCAAAATAATAAGAACCTGAGTGCTGAGAGTATACTGTAGGAGTTAGACTCAGTTTCTGCTCCCTACTTTTGTGAGTATTGTGAGAAGACAGTAAAAATATTATAGCAGCAGCAGCAGCATTTCTTTGACCTGTAGATTTCAGCTTGGTCAAGTTCTCTTAAATCAATAATTCCAGTGACAGACTTCTGATTCTTTCAAACTTTCCAATAATTTGTAGGCACACAATTTCTCAAATTAAATTTTCTTCTTAAGACACCTATATAATTTTATATTTCCTGCATTAATTTTCAACTGAATCAATGACTCAGTAGGAATTAAGAAAAATATTTAAATTGCATAAAATATTTTATTAAAATTTTGGGGTGTAACTTTCATAAAAGTAAAGGCAAGTAGGAATTTTGCTTCTGGTCTGAATGAGTTAAGTACTAGGTGTGTCAAACATCCTGAAGATAACAACTACAAACTCTGGGAAAAAAAAAAAAGAGCAGCTACTTGAACACACTGGAGATAGAATAGAAGCAGGCAGGTGCTTCCCTGGTGGTGCAGTGTTTAAGAATCCACCTGCCAGTGCAGGGCACATGGGTTTGAGCCCTGGTCCAGGAACATCCCACATGCCACGGAGCAGCTAAGCCCGTGTGCCACAACTACTGAGCCTGCACTCTAGAGCTCATGAGCCACAACTACTAAGCCCGCATCCCACAACTACTGAAGCCTGCATGCCTAGAGCCCATGATCCATGACAACAGAAGCCACTGCAGTGAGAAGCCCGTGCACTGCAATGAAGAGTAACCCCTGCTCGCCTCAACTAAAGAAAGCCTGCATGCAGCAATGAAGACCCAACACAGCCAAGATAAATGAATAAATAAAATAAAATAAAAAATTTAAAATAAATAAATAAATAAATAAAAGCAGGCAGATCTAGAATGCATTCAACACTTGGAAGAAGGTAAGTACACAGGATTATTTCTCTTTGAGTTTTTGTTTGAATGAAGACCACAGTCACCACTGTTTATGAAAAGCTTAAAATTTAAAACAAAAACCAACAGACTTCCTGGCACGAAGAACCAGAAAATAGAGTCTGGGGCAACTAGAACTGCTGGAAGGGGAGGAACAAATCCTGGAAAGACAGAGCCAAAGAGATAATTTCAAAATCTCTGTATATATTTTGCCCAAATTTCTGGTTGACTCCTGAAGCACACATGTGTGGAAAGACTCAAAGAAGTCCAGAAGTACAAAAGAAATAAACAGAGGGCTTCCCTGGTGGTACAGTTCTTGAGAGTCTGCCTGCCGATGCAGGGGACGTGGGTTTGTGCCCCAATCCAGGAAGATCCCACATGCCGCGGAGCGGCTGGGCCCATGAGCCATGGCTGCTAAGCCTGCGCGTCCGGAGCCTGTGCTCTGCAACGGAAGAGGCCACAGCAGTGAGAGGCCCGCATACCACAAAAAAAAAAAAAGAAAAAAAAAAAAGAAATAAACAGAAATTTGAACTACTACCCAAGGGAAAAATTTTTTAGTTTTGGTCCAACCAAGCTATTTACCTGCTAAAACTAAAAAGATCAATGGTTGTCAGCTTAATATAACAGTCGTTACAACATAGTATTCACCAGATTGTAGTTTAAATCCAAAATTATTTCACATAAAAAGAGCCAGGGGGGCTTCCCTGGTGGCGCAGTGGTTGAGAATCCGCTTGCCGATGCAGGGGACATGGGTTTGTGCCCCGGTCTGGGAAGATCCCACATGCCTCAGAGCGGCTGGGCCCATGAGCCATGGCCGCTGAGCCTGCACGTCCGGAGCCTTTGCTCCGCAACGGGAGAGGCCACAACAGTGAGAGACCCGCGTACCTCAAAAAAAAAAAAAAGAGCCAGGAATACATGGCCATTCTCAAGAAATAAAGCAGTCAGTGTAAACCTAATTATATATAATTCAATTTTGAAATTAGTAAACTAAGATTTTAAAACTGCTTTGATAACTATGTCCAATGATGTAAAGGAAAATGTGCTTTTTTATAAGCATATAAGAAATTTTAGAAGAGAAATAGAAACCACAATAAAACAACAACAAAAAAAGAAAAATGATAGAACTGAAATACATTATCTGGGGAAAAAAAAACTTTATTGGATGAGATTAGCAGAAGAATGGAGATAGCAGAGTAAAGAAACAGTGAATGTGAAGATAGATCAGAAGAAGGAGTCCAATGTGAAGAAGATGGGAAAACAATGAAAAAAATGCAAACAGAACCTCAAGCACCTGGAAAACTATGTTAAATGGTGTAACACACATGTAATTGAAGTTCTAGAAAGGAATGAGCTAGATAATAAGGCAGAAAAATTGTTTGAAAACAATAATGGTCAAAAATGTCACAAATTTTCTTAAAGACATGAATTTATAGATTCAAGAATCCCAACAAATCTCAAGCAGGATAAATATGAAGAAAATCATGCCTAGGCACATTATAGTCAAACTGCTTATAAGAAAGGATAAAAAAAATCTTGAAAGTACAAAAGAAAAAAAAAAGATGAAGGACAAGCATCATACATGGAGTGAAATAGGAGTCAAATTAATGCTGGCTCTCACCAGAAAACATGAGGGCAAGAGAACTGTGGAACACAATCCTAAACATGATGAAAGAGAAATAATTAATAAAAATACCAATTCAGGATTATATTTCCACTAAAAATATTCTTCAAGGTTAAAAGCAAAATAAAGACAGCTTTATATAGTTAAAAAACAAAGAGAATTTGTCATCAACAGATCTGTGTTATCTGAAATACTAAAGGAAATTATTCAAGAAAAGAGAAATTATACTAGACAGAAATGCAAATTGTTAGGTGTCATAAAGTGAACATTCTTATTTTTCCTCATAGTTAGGCTTTCTGAGTAAAGAAACCTGAGATCTAGCTTAAAGGACAAGTTTTGAAACCTAAAATATAGCTAAATAATTAGAGATTTATCTTCCCATAATTATGCGTTTATATTTCAAAGGGAGAGGTTAACAACAATTCAATTCATACATAGGCTCCAGCTTTCTAATTTCAAGATTTCTATTATATAGTGCAGACCATCATATATGTAGGCTGACATCTGGTTCTCATCACATAACCTCAGAAGGATTAGGTCAGTAGAAAGCTATTCAGTTATTGCTGTAAATAATAATAATCTATCCTTGCTCCAAAACCTCATCTTTACATTCAGGATACTATGAATAAGTATAGACATTAAAAACCTATTATCAAGAAGAAATGTTGAGCATTAAAATCATAAATATTTGAGTAAACATAAAATATTATTTTTTCTTAATTTCTTTAGAATATGTTTGAATAAAGCAAAAATTATTACATTTTCTTATGGGTTTTTAATGTATAGAGATGTAATACACTTTAGAATAAAGAATAGGATAGGGGTAAATGGATCTATGTAATTCCAAAGCTTTTACATTTCAGGTATAGTCATACAATATTAACTCTAAGTAGACTGTGAAAATTAAGAATGCAATTGCATTTCAGTTCCAAATTTCTTTTGATTGCTCTAACTGGGATCCTGGAATATTTCTCCCTTGCCAGTTGACACTATACTAAGCTTTGTCAGTAGAATGTGATAAAAGGACTCCAGAGTTAGAAGACAGTTCTCTACCTCTTTCTGGTGTGCTTGCTTCTGCCTGGAGACTAGCAGCATGTGAGACACCCAGCGGCACTTCCTCTCAATTTCAGCAGTACCATCCCCACAGGCATTTCCCAGAGATTTCCATACTGAAGCACCTTTGAATAGATGGCTTCCTCCAGGACCCCAGAGGGTGGCTTCCCAGCAAGTTTTGAAGTATATCACCCTCTCACAGAGAGCTTCCCCCAGGAACCAAGAGAGCAGAACCCAGAGGGAAATACAAGACTTATTTATAAAGTTCCGTTTAAATAGACTGTTTTTTGTATAAATGTAGACAAATAGATCAAAATATGGTGTCCAGAAATAGATCCACATTGATGTAGTCAATTAATTTTCTATGAGGCTGCCAAGGCAATTCAATGGTGAAAGTGATAGGGACAGAGTAATGAGACAAAATAGGGGCAAGAAAACTCCCCTGCCTGATGTGGAGGAGGAGCTAATAATGGAAGATTGACATCTACTCAATAATGAGGAAGAAGGTGGTCTTTCCCCTCTCCCCACTTTTCCTTTGATTATAAAACTGTAGCCCCCTAAGTTCTCAGGGTGTGGTACCCTGTCGCCCACCTGCTTCTACCCACTTTTCCTTTGATTATAAAAATGTAGCCCACTAAGCTTTCAGGGCAGCACTCCCTTGCCCACCTGCTTGTATCTCTCACAAGTGTCCTATACTAATAAACTCTTTCCTCTTTTCTCTGTCACTCTGTCTCTTAATGAATTCTTTCTGTGTGGAGACAGAAGAACCTATGATATATTAAGTCCCGAAATGTGTTCTGCAGTTTCAAAAGGATAATTTTTCCAACAATGGTGCATTTGGTTAGGGGAAAAAAAAACTTGCACTTTTCTCACACCCTATAAAAATATCAACTGGAAGTATATTATATCCTGCCTGCAAGAGCTAACTTCTTGAAAATAGCATTAGATAAATTTTAGTGAGCTTAGGTTTTGCAAATATTTCTTAAATATGAGACAAAACACATAAACTATAAAAGTCAATGTCAATAAAATGTACCTTAACAACAACAAAAAATTTTCGCTCTTCAAAAGGCACTGATAAAAAAGTAAAAGCAAATCACAGCACGGTAAAGATATTTGCATAATATATATATAACAAAAAAAATTATACCTAGAAAATACAACACCTTACAAATCAATAAAGAGACAAATGATCCAATCTAAAACCTGGAAAGACATTCCAATTAGGAAATGTATAAAAGATTTGAGAGGCACTTAACTAAATAAAATACAGAGATGGCCAATTGACACACAAAAAGATATTCAGCATCTTTAGTCATCAAGGAAATTCAAATTTCAACCACAATTAAGAACCACTATGCATCTACTTGAGGGATGGAATTAAGACTGGCAAGTTTTTATTGAGTATGTCAAGTAACTGGTAACCATCATACATTGCTGTTGAGAGTGTAAGATAGCAAAACTATTTTGCCTAATTGTTTGGCAATCTCTTGTAAAGTTAACATATGCTTACTATATAAATCAGTAATTCCACACTTAGATATTTGCTTAATAGAATGAAAAATATCTCCATACAGTTATGTAAATGTATGTACACAAATATTTGTGTAGCTCTATTCCTAAGACCTGTAAATTGAGAAAAAACTAAATGTCAATCATCATGTGCCCAGACAAAGTGTAGTGCATTTATAAAATGAAACAAATAGAATGAACTACTACATCATACCCAACACGGATAAATTTCAAAAATACGTCCAGTGAATGAAACCAAAAAGCAAAAAGTAGATCCTATGTGATTCTCTTCATAAGAAATTCTAGTACTATGAAAGAATTTTAGTGACAAAAAATAATCATTGGTTTCCTGGGACTGGTGGTGATATAGGGGACTGATAGGGAGGGAGCATAAGGGAAATTTCAGGGTGATGGATATGTGTTGTATCCTGATCATGGAGGTGGTTACACAGGTATACAGACTCGTCAAAACACATCAAACTGTATACTTTAAATGGGTGTCTTTTTGTATTTAATTATACTTCAATGTATTTGGTTAAGAGATGAAACATAAACAAATTAAACTCACAGCATACATAAAAGCTAACGCTATTAAACTTCTAGAAGTAAATATAAGGGAAAGTTTCTTTAACCTTGGTTTAGGAAAGTGTTTCTTAGACAAGACACAAGAAATACCACAGATTAAAAAAGAGCTAAAGATAGAAAAAATTATAAGTAAATATATGTATATATATATATATATATATATTAGTTCCCTATAAAATATATTGTAAAAATTCTTTTTTATTCATCTATACAAAAAAGAAGGATATCCTGCCTTTTTGTAACAATATGAATAGATTTTGAAGGCATTATGTTAAGTGAAATATGTCAGTCAGAAAGGCAAATACTATAGGATCTCACTTATATGTGGAATCCAAAATAGTTGAACTCATAGACATACAGACTAGAAAGATGGTTGCCAGGGGTTGGGGTTGAGAGAAATGGGGACATATTGATCAAAGGGTACAAGCTTCCATTTATAAGATGAATAGATTCTGGGTATCTAATATACAGTATGGTGACTATGTTAACAATACTGTATTATATAATTCAAAGCTGCTAAGAGAGCAGATCTTAAATGTTCTCACCAAAAAAAAAAAAAGAGAGAGATAATTATGTGATATAATGGTAATGCTATCTAACCTTATTGTGGTAATCAGTTTGTACACCTTAACCTTCCACAATGCTATTTGCCAATATATCTCAATAAAGCTGGATAAAAGAAATCAATACTGTGTTTTCCTGAGGTAGGGAACTAGTTGAGGTAAGTCAACTAGGAAATGGCATAAAATAATTTGCGGGTGACAAAAATCTTGTATTTGTTGATTGGCGTGGTGGTTAAATGGGTGAATGTATTTGTAAAATCTCACAAATAACTTACACTTTAAATATCTGAATTTTATTTACATAAATTATCCCTTAATTTAAAAGAACTATAAGGAAAAATGTAAATGCAAAAGGTAAATTAAGACCCCCAAGGCAACATCTCCAAAACAAATCAACAAAATATACTCAAGGAACTCAAAATATGGTATTAAGAATCATGAAAGAGAAAGCAGAGGAAAAGAGCAATTTTTCCAGCAGTCCTAATATCAAGAGAACAGCAAGGACAAAAAACAATGTCCAAAGGCAATAGCTTAAACATCAGTTGGCCAATCTGAGAACATCAGCCAAAACAAGGAAAGTGCACATGCTCCAATTAAGAGTTGCATACATTCTAATGACAACACAAGAGAGAACCCTACAGTTACAAAACGAGGAATACTGTCCTAGACCAGCCTCCCCTTCTAAGAGTACAAGAAAATCAGTCTCACAGAAACATGAACCCAGAAAAAGAGCATGCTCAGATCCCACTCAAAGTTATTATAGAAAAAAAAAAAAAAACAGCAGAATATCCCTATAGGAAATAACTGTGCCTCTGTAGTGAAAACTAAGATGCACTGTGCAGATTCTCCTGCAAACAAAGGACTTGTTGCCCCAACTGATGGCAGTGTTGTGTGTAGGCCGGCTTCAGCTGTCTGCCTCTCCAGGCTTTTTGGAAGCAACATAGACACCTCACCCAAATTACTGCCCGTACCTGTAGCAGCCCACACCCAAACACTGACTGATGCAGGTTTTTAAACTCTTGGCCATCTTGGCCCAACTCAGGACACCTCTACAGAGCTTGCTGTCAGTCCAGCTGAGGCTGACACTAGGAGTGCCTTCAGCTTAGCTTCTCTCCCTGCCCAATACAGCCCCCTCATTCCAAAGGTGTTAATCCCAGACATTTATTAATAAACATCCTACATGCCAAGGGCTCTCAGTGTGTGCTTCCTGGGGAACACAACCTGCAAAAGCCGGGAAGATATACTCATAAAATTAGTGAAAACTAAACAAATATTTAAAAATAAGCTAAAAGAAATTTAGAAGTGATAGAATATGTGAAATAACAACAAAGATCATAATTCAAAATAATTCAGTTATGAGTGGTTGGAGAAAGAGAAGTTTGGGAAACAGAGGAACATCAGGAAGCAGCTAGAAATGAAAGTAAAACCATTTCAGGGAATGTAAGTTGGTGCAGCCACTATAGAAAACAGTATGGAGGTGTCTCAAAAACTAAAAATAGAACTGCCATATGACCCAGGAATTCCACTCCTGGGTGTATGTCTGGAAAAAACAAAAACATTAATTCAAAAAGATACATGCACCTCAATATTCATAGCAGCATTATTCAGAATTGCCAAGTTATAGAAGCAACCTAATGTCCATCAACAGATGAATGGGGAAAAAAAAGTTGTGGTGTATATATATATATGTATGTATAAAATATATATATATACATATAATATATACATTATATGTATATATATATATATATATATATATATAATTTTGTCATTTACAACAACATGGATGGACATGGAGGGCATTCTGCTAAGGGAAGTGTCAGGCAGTTAAAGACAAATACTGCATGATATCATTCATATGTGGAATCTAAAATATACAACAAACTAGTGAATAAAACAAAAAAGAAGTAGACTCACAGATATAGAGAACAAACTAGTGGTTACCAGTGGGGAGAAGAAAGGGAAAGGGTCAATATAGGGGTAGGGGATTCAGAGGTACAAATTATTATGTATAAATTAAGCTACAAGAATATACTGTACAATATGGGGAATATAGCCAATATTTTTTAATATTGATAATAATAAATGGAATATAACCTATAAAAATTGTGAATCACTATAATGTACCAATTGGAGGAAGTTTCAAATAGAAAAAGAGAAACATGTTAAAAATGCAGTTTAAACCTGTAGAAAAATAAGACTGAATAAACACGATGAACAAGGCCATGACAAAAAAAACAGATAGGAAGAGAGGGGGGGAAAAAAAGCTGGAGAAAACTATAAAAATAGTTCTAGAGGATACATTCTCTAGAATTCTATTGTTATAAACTTTTAAACTAGGCAAATACTAATGCATGATATTAGAAGGCACGAGTGTTGTTTCTGTTGAAGAAGAGTGAATGAGTAATGAGGTATTTGTTTGTAATAGTCTATTTTTTGACCCATGCATGTTCACTTTGTGATAATTTATCAATATGTCAATCATGATTTGTCTGCTTTCCTATCAGTGTATTTTATTTCCATTAAATGTGTACATAGTATACTGTGCTTTCATGGATGCAATATATTTTATATGAGTATATTAATTATAATATTTTCTATTCTATGCATTTTTTTACATTTCCTCTGAGAATTTGTATGAAAATGTACAGTGTAGGGA
>NW_006785665.1:25627-85507 GCF_000442215.2 Lipotes vexillifer
ATTTTTATGTGTATCTTTGTATGGTGTAATATCATTAGTGTCATACAACATGATCGTGGTGATCATTTTGAAATTTATAGAAATATTGAATCACTATGTTGTGTAACAGTAAATAACATAGTGTGGTAGGTCATTTATACTTCAAAAACAAACAAACAAACACATACAAAAAGAGATCATATTTGTGGTTACCAGAGTTGGTGGGTGGGAGGAGGGGGAATTGGATGAAGGTGGTCAAAAGCTACAAACGTCAAGTCATAAGATAATAAGTAACAGAGACTTAATGTACAACATGATAAATATAATTAACACTGCTGTATGATATATCAGAAAGTTAAGAAAGTAAATCTTAAGATTTCTCACCACAAGGAAAAAACTTTTTCTGTCTTTAATTTTGTATGTATATGAGGTGCTGGATGCTCATTAAACTTAATACGATAATCATTTCATGATATATGTTAGCCAAATCATTTTTCTGTACACATTAAATTTATACAGTACTGTATGCCAAGACACCTCAATAAAAGGAAAAAAAACAAACAAAAAAATTGTAAGTATTAAGCAAATTTTATAGAATTTGGTATTATTGAAACATATAATCAGTGGACACATCTTTTGGAACAAAGAATAGAACAGTTATGTTTTTCATTTCTTTTTTCTAACAACTCATTTTTATTGAACTTTGATGAAGTATTGGCTTGTGATCAAATGGAAAAAGAAAACTAACTGGTCCTTCATGGCAGATGATTTAAGAAGCACTGTCTGAGAAGCTGTGTTCCTTAGGAAGACATTAAACCAATCTTACTCATTTTGTGTCATCTGAGAAACTCCCTTGAGAGGAGGATGCTCTGTGCTGTGAATTCGTTGCTTTTCATTTATTTCCCACCTTGTGCTGTTCTATTTTCAGTACTCACTCTTCTACTTGGAACTAAATTTTTTGCTTCTATAATTTTTTTAATATTTCCTGTGTGTTGTCCTTTCTTGTCTGACTTCTTAGTGAGTGATTTTATGTTTTTAATACTCCTGCTGTAATTCTGATGCATTTAGGGGTAGAATATATATGTTAAATTCCAAAAGATTTATTTAGAATTTAAAAACAGATTCTATAACAAAATCAGTAAGTCAATGTTGCTAGAAATATAATAAAAAGCTAATTTGCATATGCAGTGAAGTATATGGATTCAGTACCATTAAACCATGATGGGTCCCATATACACAAAATAAAAAATAAATGCACTCTGAAAATTAATTTAATGAAAATACTTTACAAGGACTAATTTGAAAGAAACAAAAAATTGTAATCTAATACATTCTAAAAGTAGAACTTATATAAATCATTCTCTCATTAACACACACCAAAAAAAAAAACTGTAAATAACAGAAATTATTTAGGTATCAGCAAGGAAATATCTATAGTAAATAATAAATGTTTGGGGTTTCCCTGGTGGTGCAGTGGTTGAGAGTCCGCCTGCTGATGCAGGGGACGCGGGTTCATACCCCGGTCTGGGAAGATCCCACATGCCGCGGAGTGGATGGGCCTGTGAGCCATGGCTGCTGAGCCTGCACGTCCGGAGCCTGTACTCCACAACGGGAGAGGCCACAACAGTGAGAGGCCCGCATATTGCAAAAAAATTTTAAAAAATAAATATTTGGCAATAAATAACAAAAAAAATTTGGTTAATAAACAACAATTACAAAACTGTTAGGAAGGAAAAAAACAACAGAACAAAATAATGGACATGACCAATGCTGTACTTATAGAGAAATGTAGTAACTTAAATGCCTTAATTTGGAAGAGACCTTCAAGACAGCAGAGGAGTAAGATGGGGAGATCACCTTCCTCCCCACAAGTACAAGAAAAGAAATCTAAATGTGGAACGACTCCTACAGAACACCTACTGAAGGCTTCAGAAAACCTCAGACTTCCCAAAAGGCAAGAAACTCCCCATGTACCTGGGTAGGGAAAAGAAAAAAGAAAAAACAGAGCCAAAAGAATAGGGACAGGACCTGCACCTTGGAGAGGGAGCTGTGAAGGAAAAAAAGTTTCCACACGCTAGCAAGACCCATCACTGGTGGAAACAGGGGATGGGCAGTGGGGTAGCTTCGGAGTCATGGAGGAGAACGTAGCAACAGGGGTGCAGAGGGCAAATCAGAGAGATTCCCACACAGAGGATCACTGCCGACCAGCACTCACCAGCCTGAGAGGTTTGTCTGCTCACCCACCAAGGTGGGTGGGGGCTGGGAGCTGAGGCTCAGGCTTCGGAGGTCAGATCCCAGGGAGAGGACTGGGATTGGCTGTGTGAACACAATCTGAAGGGAGCTAGTGCACCACAGCTAGCCTGGAGGGAGTCTGGGGGAAAATTTTGACCTAAGAGGCGAGAGACCATTGTTTTGGGGTACGTGAGGATAGGGGGTTCCTTCCCTGTCTGCCAACAGAAGGCACAGCACCACTTAAACGAGCTCCAGAGACAGGCGTGAGCCATGGCTATCAGCTCGGACACCAGAGACAGGCATGAAAAATTAACTTTAAGGATGCAGCCACCAAAATCTTGTGTGCAAGCACAAGTCACTATCTACATGCGCCCCTCACCCTCACCCTGGGAGCCTGTGCAGCCCGCCACTGCCAGGCTCCAGTGATCCAGGGACAACTTCCCTGGGAGAACACATGGCACACCTCAGGCTGTTGCAACATCTCGCCGGCCTCTGCCACCACAGGCTCACCCCTCATTCCAATTATCACTGCCTTACCCCTACCTCCCCGTGGCCTGAGAGAGCCAGAGTCAGCTGCTGCTTTAACCTTGTCCTGTCTCAGAGGGGAAAGTAGCCTGAGGGCAACCTACAAGCAGAGGTGGGGCCAAAACAAAAGCTGAACACCAGGAGCTGTGTGAACAAAGAAGAGAAAGGGAAATTTCTCTGTGCAGCCTCAGAAGCAGTGGATTAAATCCCCACAAGTAACCTGAGGTACCCTGCATCTGTGAAATACCTGAATAGACAACAAATCAACCCAAAATTGAGGCAGTGGACTTTGGAAGCAACTGTAGACTTGGGGTTTGCTGTCTGCAACTGACTTGTTACTGATTTTTACATTTATCTTATTATAGTCTTTAGAAGCTTTGGCCTGCATCAGCCTGGAGCACCAAGACCCTGTCAGCTACCCAGCTCAGAAGTCTTTAGCACTTGTTATCATTGGTGGATTTGTTTATTGGTTTGGTTGCTCTCTTTTTTTTTTTCTTTTTTATTACTTTTTTATTTTAATCATTTATATTTATTCTAATTTTCTTCTGAGTTGCATAGCTGACAGGGTCTTGGTGCTCTGGGCTGATGTCAGGCCAAAGCTTCTGAGGTGAGAGAGCAAAGTTCAGGACATTGGACCAACAGAGACCTCCTGGCCCCACCTAATATCAATTGGCAAGTACTCTCCCTGAGATCTCTGTCTCAACGCTAACACCCAGTTCCACCCGACATCCAGCAAGATCCAGTGCTAGATTCCCCATAGCAAACAACTATCAAGACAGGAACACAAACTCACCCATTAGCAAAGAGTACACCTAAAATCATACTAAGTTAACAGACACCCCAAAACACACCACCAGACACAGCCTTGCCTCACCAGAAAGACATGATCTGGTCCCATCACCAGAACACAGGCACTAGTTCCCTTCATCAGGAAGCCTACACAACCCACTGAACCAACCTTATCCACTGTGAGCAGACACCAAAAACAATAAGAACTATGAAACTGCAGCCTGAGAAAAGGAGATCCCGAAAAGAGTAAGTTAAGCAAAATGAGAACACAGAGAAATATGCAGATGATGAGGAGCAAGGTAAAAACCCATCAGACCAAATAAATGATTAGGAAACAGGCAGTCTACCTGAAAAAGAATTCAGAGAAATGATAGTAAAGATGATCCAAAATCTTGGAAAAAGAATGGAGAAAATAAGACAAACCTTTAACAAGGACCTAGAGGAATTAAGAGTCAGCAAACAATGTTGAAAACACAATAAATGAAAGTAAAAATTATCTAGAAGGAATCAATAGCAGAATAACTGAGGTAGAAGAACAGATAAGTGACCTGGAAGATAAAATAGTGGAAATAACTACCACAGAGCAGAATAAAGAAAAAAGAATTGAAAGAATTAAGGACAGTCTCAGAGACTTCTGAGACAACATTAAACACACCAATATTCGAATTGTAGGGTTCCTAGAAGAAGAGAAAAAGAAAGGGTCTAAGAAAATATTTGAAGAGATTATAGTTGAAAACTTCCCTAACTTGGGAAAGGAAATAGTCAATCAAGTCCAGGGAGTGCAGAGAGTCTCATACAGGATAAATCCAAAGAGAAACACACCAAGACACATATTAATCAAACTATCGAAAATTAAATACAAAAAAAAATTATTAAAAGCAGTAAAGGAAAGCAACAAATAACATACAAGGAAATCCCCATAAGGTTAACAGCTGATCTTTCAGTACAAACTCTGCTAACGAGAAGGGCGTGGTAGGACATATATACGTAATGAAAGGGAAAAACCTATGACAAATATTGGTCTACCCAGCAAGGATCTCATTCAGATTCGATGTAGAAATTAAAACCTTTACAGACACTAAGAGAATTCAGCACCACCAAAAGAGCTTTACAACAAATGGTAAAGGAACTTCTCTAAGCAGGAAGCACAAGACAAGATAAAGACCTACAATTACAAACCCAAAACAATTGAGAAAATGGTAATAAGAACATACATATTGATAATTACCTTAAATGTAAATGGAATAAATGTTCCAACCAAAAGACATAAACTGGCTGAATGGGTACAAAAACAAGAGTCATATATATGCTGTCTACAAGAGACCAACTTCAGACCAAGGGACACATACAGACTGAAAGTGAGGGGATGGAAAAAGATATTTCATGTAAACTGAAAGCAAAAGAAAGCTGGAGGGGCTTCCCTGGTGGCGCAGTGGTTGAGAGTCCACCTGCCGATGCAGAGGACACGGGTTTGTGTCCCAGTCCAGGAAGATCCCACATGCCATGGAGAGGCTGGGCCCGTGAGCCATGGCCGCTGAGCCTGCACGTCCAGAGCCTGTGCTCCGCAACAGGAGAGGCCACAACAGTGAGATGCCGGCATACCGCCAAAAAAATAAAATAAAATAAAGAAAGCTGGAGTAGCAATACTCATATCAGGCAAAATAGACTTTAAAGATTACTACAAGAGACAAGGACACTACATAAGGATTAAGGGATCAATCCAAGAAGAAGATATAACAATTGTAAATATTTATGCACCCAACATAGGAGCACCTCAATACATAAGGCAAATGCTAACAGACATAAAAGGGGAAATCGACAGCAACACAAGCAGTAGGGGAGTTTAACACCTCACTTTCACCAATGGACAGATCATTCAAAATGAAAATAAATAAGGAAACACAAGCTTTAAATGACACATTAATAAAAAAGATGGACTTAATTGATATTTATAGAACATTCCATCCAAAAACAACAGAATACATTGTCTTCTCAAGTGCTCATGGAATATTCTCCAGGATAGATCATAACTTGGGTCACACATCAAGCATTGGTAAATTTAAGAAAATTGAAATCATATCAAGTATCTTTTGTGACAACAACACTATGAGACTAGATATAAATTACAATAAAAAACTGTAAAAAATACAAACCCCTGGAAGCTAAACAAAACGCTACTAAATAACCAAGAGAACACTGAGGAAATCAAAAAATATGTAGAAACAATGACAATGAAAACACAATGACCCCAAATCTATAGGACGCAGCAAAGGCAGTTCTAAGAGGGAAGCTTATAGCAATACAACCCTACCTAAAGAAACAAGAAAAATCTCAAATAACAACCTAACATTACACACATAGCAGTTAGAGAAAGAAGAACAAAAGAAACCCAAAGATAGCAGAAGGAAAGAAATCATAAAGATCAGATCAGAAATAAATGAAAAAGAAGTGAAAGAAACAATAGCAAAGATCAATAAACCGAAAAGCTGGTTCTTTGAGAAGATAAACAAAATTAATAAACCATGAGCAAGACTCACCAAGAAAAAAAGGGAGAAAACTCAAATCAACAGAATTGGAAATGAAAAAGGAGAAGTAACAACCGACACTGCAAAAATACAAAGAATCATGAGGGATTACTGCAAGCAACTATCTGTCAATAAAATGGACAACCTGGAAGAAATGGACAAATTCTTAGAAATGCACAACCTTCCGAGACTGAACCAGGAAGAAATAGAGAATATAAACAGACAAATCACAAGCACTGAAATTGAGACTGTGATTAAAAATCTTCCAACAAGCAAAAGCCCAGGACCAGATGGATTCACAGGCGAATTCTATCAAACATTTAGAGAAGAGCTAACACCTGTCCTTCTCAAACTCTTCCAAAATATAGAAGAGGGAGTAACACTCCCAAACTCATTCTACAAGTCCACCCTTACCCTGATACCACAACAAGACAAAGATGTCACAAAAAAACAAAACTACACACCAATATCACTGATGAACATAGATACAAATATTCTCAACAAAGTACTAACAAACAGAATCCAACAGCATATTCAAAGGATCATACACCATGATCAAGTGGGGTTTATCCCAGGAATGCAAAGATTCTTCAATATACACAAATCAATCAACATGATACACCATTTTAACCAACTGAAAGATAAAAACCATATGATCATCTCAATAGATTCAGAAAAAGCTTCCTCTCAAATTCAACACCAATTTATCATAAAAAACCTCCAGAAGGTAGGCATAGAGGGAACTTATCTCAACAGAGTAAAGGCCATATATGACAAACCCACAGCCAACATCATTCTCAGTGGTGAAAAATTGAAACCATTTCCTCAAAAATCAGGAACAAGACAAGGATGCCCACTCTCACTACTTTATTCAACATAGTTTTGGAAATTTTAGCCACAGCAATCAGAGAAGAAAAAGAAATAAAAGGAATCCAGATGGGAAAAGAAGAAAAAAAGCTGTCTCTGTTTGTAGATGACATGATACTATACATACAGAATCCTAAAGATGCTTCCAGAAAACTACTAGACTAATCAATGAATTTGGTAAAGTAGCAGAATACAAAATTAATGCACAGAAATCTCTTACATTCGTATACACTAATTATGAAAATCTGATAGGGAAATTAAGGAATCACTCCCATTTACCATTGCAACAAAAAGAATAAAATACCTAGGAATAAACCTACCTAAGGAGACAAAAGACCTGTTTGCAGAAAACTATAAGACCCTGATGAAAGAAAGCAAAGATGATACAAACAGAAGGAGAGATATACCATGTTCTTGTACTGGAAGAATCAACATTGTGAAAATGACTATACTACCCAAAGCAATCTACACATTCAGTGCAATCCCTGTCAAACTACCAATGGCATTTTTCACAGAACTGGAATAAAAAATTTCACAATTTGTAAGGAAACAGAAAAGACCCCAAATAGCAAAAGCAATCTTGAGAAAGAAAAGCGGAGCTGGATCAGGTTCCTGGACTTCAGACTATGCTACAAAACTACAGTAATCAAAACAGTATGGTACTGGCACAAAATTAGAAATATAGATCAATGGAACAAGATAGAAAGCCCAGAGATAAACCCACAGACATATAGTCACTTTATCTTTGATAAAGGAGGCAAAAACATACAATGGAGAAAAGACAGCCTTTTCAATAACTGTAGCTGGGAAAGCTGGACAGCTACAGTAAACAAATGAAATTAGAACACTTCCTAACACCATACACAAAAATAATCTCAAAATTCTTTAAAGACCTAAATGTAAGGCAGGACACTATAAAACTCTTAGAGGAAAACATAGGAAGAACACTCGTTGACATAAATCACAGCAAGATCCTTTTTGAACCACCACCCAGAGAAATGGAAATAAAAACAAAAATAAACAAATGAGACCTAATGAAACTTAAAAACTTTTGCACAGCGAAGGGTACCGTACACAAGATGAAAAGACAACCCTCAAATGGGAGAAAATATGTGCACACGAAGCAACTGATGAAGGATTAATCTCCAAAATATACAAGCAGAACATGCAGCTCAATATCCAGAAACAAAAAACCCAATCCAAAAATGGGCAGAATACCTAAATAGACCTTCCTCCAAAGATATACAGATTGCCAACAAACACGTGAAAACATGCTCAACATCACTAATCATTTGAGAAATGCACGTCAAAACTACAATGAAGTATCATCTCACACCATTCAGAATGGCCATCATCAAAAAATCTACAAACAATAAAAGCTGGAGAGGGTGTGGTGAAAAGGGAACCCTCTTGCACTGTTGGTGGGAATGTAAATTGATACAGCCACTATAGAGAACAGTATGGATGTTCCTTAAAAAACTAAATTAGTACTATCATATGACTCAGGAATTCCAATACTGGTCATATACCCTGAGAAACCCATAATTCAAAAAGAGTCATGTACTGCAACGTTCATTGCAACACTATTTACAGTAGCCAGGACATGGAAGCAACCTATGTGCCCATTGACAGGTGAATGGATAAAGAAGATGTGGCTCATATATACAATGGAATATTACTCAGCCATAAAAAGAAATGAAATTGAGTTATTTGTATTGATGTGGAAGGACCTAGAGTTTGTCATACAGAGTAATGTAAGTCAGAAAGAGAAAAACAAATACCATATGCTAACACATATATATGAATCTAAAACAATTTTAAAAAGGTTCTTAGGAACCTAGGGGCAGGACAGGAATAAAGACGCAGACATAGAGAATGGACTTGAGGACCTGGAGAAGGGTATGGGTAAGCTTTGACGAAGTGAGTGAGTGGCATTGACATATATACACTACCAAATGTAAAAGAGATAGCTAGTGGAAAGCAGCCACATAGAACAGGAAGATCAGCTGCGTGCTTTGTGACCACCTGAAGGGGTGGGATAGGGAGTGGAGAGGGAGACGCGAGTGGGAGGGAATATGGGGATATATGTATACATATAGCTAATTCACTTTGTAATACAGCAGAAACTAACACAACATTGTAAAACAATTATACTCCAATAAAGATGTTTAAAATGCCTTAATTATTTAACTAGTAAGAATAAAAATAATATAAAAAGACCTAATCCAAAATTGAAAACAGGGAGCCAAAAATAGAAATATAAGTTGTAACTTTAAAATATGAGAGCTTTATTGATTATTTTACACACTTTTATTTGAAAATCTAAGTAAAATTTCAAGGGAGAATACAGTTACATCTTACCTTGAAAATGGAGGTCACAAATGAAATATGAATGCCAGTTTTATTCATTAAGCTTTAAAAAGAACATTGAAGGGACTCCCCTGGCAGTCCACTTGTTAAAACTCTGCTTCAGCATAGGTGAGGTAGATGACTGGTGAAATATCACAAAAATAATGTTTGACCTTGTTGGAGCCACAGAAAGGGAGGCTAAAGACCAAAGTTGTTCCCAATAGAGATATTAGGAAACCACTAACAATACAAGTTACTGCCAAGTGCCCACAAACCCTCCAGCTCATGAGAATGGGACAGTACAAAGGCTGACAGACAGCAGCATAACAATCATAGCCCATCACTCCCTGATGCAAGGAATTGGTGACAGAAAAACCAAGGAAAATGAACATCTCTGAAGCACAACTCACGAAGGAGAGTGTCCTGAGTATGGAGAGCAGATTGATAAGCATCTTGGGCAGGATGACAATTGTTTAGAAGGTCTCAGAGGTAGAAAGGACACATAGAAAGAAGTACATGGGTGTGTGGAGACTGTGATCCAAGCAGATGACTGAGATGATTGTAATGTTTCCACTCAAGATGATCAAATAGAAGCAGACAAAGACCACAAAGAGGACAAGCTGCAATTCCCCAAGGCTGGAAAAACCCAGCAGGAGGAATTCAGTAACACAGGAGGAATTGGCCATGGAGAGTTGATCCCATGGAATAAAGTCAATATGATCAATTCCAGAGACCTTTAGAAGTGAGAAGTCAAGGGAATTTACCCTTCATAAAGTAGTCAGTCTCCTATGAAAAAGAAACAAGAGGCATGGGAGAAAAAAAAGGATTGTAAACTAAGCAAAATGTATCCTAAATTAATATGCACCCACAGTGCTATTTTTCTGCCAATGATTTTAGCACTGAATTTGGGGACAAGTGTTCACATGAAATGTATAGACATTTGCTCAAAGAAAACCTGTTCTTCAGGCCCCTTCCTTGCAGACTTATATAGTCTCTGCTTAATTTTTTGGTAATCTAATCCTCAAAAAAGCCTTTCTCTGCATTAATGATGACTTTAAGTGGTCATAGTTTTATCCACATTACTGATACATATATTTCAAAAGCAATACCACCAATGTCTGAAGATCTACGTTCCACCTGCTTTTAATACTTTCTTCATCTAGGTCAATAACCATTGATTTGTCTTTGTGCTGCTTGTCCTTAAAGAACAGAATTCTCTTTTTTTACTAATTATATATCACATTAAAATTGACTACAATTTTAATGCAGTCATTCATTAAAATTAATTTGGCTTAGAACTACAGCTACTGTCTTAGAACTAGTGTTATGAATACTCTACAAACTCTTCTCGGACACCAGGCCTGATTTCCCTTTGCAGAAAATTTGTGGCTAGAATTAATTAGTTTTCCTTCAGCATTCATTGTTTTTCCACTTGGTTATGTATCTTATCCTTGATATACCTGAATTGGAGACCCAACAGACTGTGGCTCCCAGTATCTGTCTCTGAATTCCTGATCAGTGATGCTCACATACTTTCCCTGAGGCCTCTGACACAGTTCTTATTGTTGGTACTAGATTACATATTTTTATTTAAAACATTCTTATCCTCTTCAAACTCCAACCCAAATCTTTTCCTTTACCTGGATTCTGTATATCAATAAAAAGTTTCCAAAACTTCTTAGTCATCCAAGCTGTAAATTTCTGAGGCATGTTTAAACACATGATAATTCTCATCCTCCACATACAATCCTTTTTTTTTCTGTAATAGTTCTAGAATCCATTTCTTCTGTTCTTCCAGAAATTAGCTCTTACCTGGATTATTACAAGAGCATTATGAATGGACTCCTAGGATTCTATCTCTTCCTACTCTAAGCCACAGTTCACTACAGCAGTAAAGTTGTCTTTCTATAAGGCAAATTCTATCCTATTAACAAAACTAAATGGCCTTCAATTATCTATAAAGTTAAAACAGCTATATTCTGACTTTCATTCTTGTTTGAAAAGTAACTTTCCACTCATAGCTTCCACTATATATCTCTTCACATGCACTTTAGCATTGAGAAAATTTGAACAATCATGTCCTTTTTCATACTACCCCCTACATCTGAAAATAGTCCATACTTTATGTTTGTTTTCATTTTATTCTTCTTTTAATTGTGTGACTATATTTAAATTATCAGTTAAAATAATATGTGAACATTGTCATTCCTACAGCTTCTTAATTGTGCTTTACCACTTTATCTGGGTTTCCTTAGCAATCATTAGAATCTTATTTGCTTTGGCATTAGTATTATAAGTTTATCTTTGACTACACAAATTGTAACTCACCAGAGACAGAAACTGCATCCCCACACATACCATAGTGTCTAGTATATACCAAGTATTTGAAAACTTGTTGAAGAACCAAAGTGACCAATGACCCCAGTTTCTCTTCTGAATTATTTCAAGACTCCTGGGTAGATGGCTTTTGATTTCAGGGATTTTCTAAACTTTTTCCCTTGATATTAATCTAGCATATAATATTAACCTTCTGCTTTGACATTTTGTGATGAAAAATCTCTATAACATTATTTTCTAAATGCAGAGACAAATGATCCATTAAAAATTGTTGTCATCTCCAAAAAATATAATTTACTGTTGTATGTTATATATGAAGGTTATTAAGAGAGTAAATCCTAAGAGTTCTCTTCACAAGAAAAAATATAATTATTAATACTTTCCTCTATTTAATTTTTCATTTTTTTTATTTCTTTAATTTTGTACCTATATGAGATGATGGGTGTTCATTAAACTTACTGTAATAATCATTTCATGATGTATGTAAATCAGATCAGTATGCTGTATACCTTAAACTTACATAGTGTTTCATGTTAATTATATCTCAGTAAAACTGGAAGAAAAAAAAACTGCTGCAGTTTCATTTTCTTTTCTGATTATCAAATGGTTTTCTCCATTACCTCCCACTTTTAAAATTTTAATAGCACTTTACTGTTGGTCTTAAAGTACTTTACAAATAATACAATTTCTATTATTGTTTGATCTTTTGCTTAGACAAAGTTTTAGCAAAATTTTGAAATGGAACTTTTGATATCTTTGAATTGCCTTATCTCTAAACTTTATAAATAAGAAGTATACCCTGTGCTTTTGACCAGAACAAAGACTCCCCTATTATTCCTCCTGAGATATCTTCTCTACATTTCCAACTTCCTGGTCTCCTTTCTTTGAATATTTTCTCATTTATAGGGTCATCCTCGGAAAGGACAGTGACTAGTTACCCAAAGAAAGATGGAGTTTCTGAAAGGGAAGACCACATTACTCAATGGCTATTCCCTGACCCTCCCCTGCAAACCCCTGTAATACGTCATCTACTTTTTCAAACTTATCCACAGAACTTATGTGGGAACTCAAGTTGCAGAATAAATTAACTATGGAAAATGTTGACTGTACTTTACCCTGTCTGGAATGCTGTATAAAATATTTGGTAAATAGCAGATAGTGTTTTTTGGAAATAGCTATTGATTTATTTGTTGACAAATATTTGTGGAGTTTCTATTACATACCAAGCACTATGCTAAGTACTGTGGGTAAATAAAAGGTAAAATGGCAAAGACCCTGGTTACAAGTAGCTTATAGTCTACTGAAGATAAGACCTTTACACAAAATAGAACATGAAGTGTCATAAAAGGAATATGGGAATTCTATACAGGGAAAGATTTGTTACTTACAGATTCTGGGATCTGAGACAGCTGCATGGCAGAGATATGGCAGCTGAAATAAGCTGGGGAGAATATTTTGGATTTGGACATGCAGACATAAGCAGGAAAGAAAATAAAGGCCCTACAGACCATTTCAAGTCATTATACCTTTTATAAAAGAGCCATAGGGAGGCTGCTGCCACAGTCCTTCAGGTGTGCGGACAAACAAGTGGTATTGCTATTTTCTGAATTTGGAAAGGAGGATATTCAAAGAAAGCTTGGAGAAAATAAAAAGATGGAAAAAGAAAAGGACATATAGGGTAATTAAGTTGCCTCTTCAACAAGGGGAAAGAGCAAATTGATTTTTCATTATTTTGCTCAATAACTCTTCATCACTTGTAAGGTAAAGCCAATTTCTTAAGTTGGTTAAAAAGGCAACTAATTTTACCCCTTATCTACATTTGCAACCTAAATTTTAATCACACAGGACTTGCACTAAAATACATAGAGTTTTCTATATATGCCTTTGTATTTCAAGACTTCTTGGAGAGAGAGAGAGAGAGAGAGAGAGAGAAACGTCAGCCTCAAATATCCTCTAACTTTCATCTGTGATCCACTCATTCTTCACACTTTTTAAAGTCACCAGTTATTGAACATTCTCTAATCTGTCTAGGAAGAATTTGTTGTTCCTAGTATATTTAAAGCTTAATATATTTAAAGGTTGTTTCATGTGTCTTTATCAAAATACTCAACATGTTACATCCAAATTATTGTCTCCTGATTGTCTCTCCAATAGACCAGACAGCCTCAAGGATAAATACCACAACATATGCCCTGCGAATTCTCAAAACATAACCCAATATTTAAATATATGGAATATATGAAATATAAAGTCTTGATGAATAAATAAATAGTCCATTAATGAATTATTAATGGTCTCAGTTCACTTTACAGCAGCTTGGTCCCCTTTGCACCATCATGTGCCTCCTAAGTAAAAGTACTTTTTATGTTCTCCTTATGTTCCATGTTCTGTATAAATTTTTGTTTTCTTTCTTTCTTATACTGTATCCCCTTATGAAAAACATCAAAACTTACCCTGTGGCCCTGCCTTCCTCTTCATCTTGGTCTTTATCTTTATCCTTACATTTTTCACCATCGAACTGCCCTTTCTATCATTTGATCACATTTTCTATTTTCCACTACTAACAACTAGGGGATAACAGATCACTGGCTCCAGGGAAAACCCAACAATTTTAAAATTTGACATAAAAATAAGTGAATTGTCACTGCTCTTCTCAACAAGGAAATAAGAGTCCCTAAATAAAAATTAAAATTTACATTTTTTTCAAATCGGAATTTAGTGCCCAGTAACATGCAGGTGTCTTCATTCTCGGACACATCCTGGAACCTTCTATGAAGGTTTCTAGGTGAAATTTGCCAAAATTATCTTCACTGTCATAATGTCCAAGGTATCTTCTACCATTTTCTACAAACTCTGGACCATTATAAGAACACTAGGGCTTCCCTGGTGGCGCAGTGGTTGAGAGTCCACCTGCTGATGCAGGGGACACGGGTTCGTGCCCCAGTCCGGGAAGATCCCACATGCCGCAGAGCGGCTGGTCCCGTGAGCCATGGCCGCTGAGCCTGCGCGTCCGGAGCCTGTGCTCCGCAATGGGAGAGGCCACAACAGTGAGAGACCTGCATACCGAAAAAAAAAAAAAAAAAAAAGAAAGAAAGAAAACTATCTACATTGCTCCACACAAAAATTTCACCTGTACCTTGGATAGTTTAGGTATGTCCTCAATGAGTATGACAATGGTCTTCCTTTTTACATTAGCAATGACTTCAATGCCTTGGTTAGTAATTGAAATGTTTATCTCCATAGGGATCTAATTACCACATTTGCCCAATGCTTGTCCATAATTTCCCCAATTAGCAAGTAGAACTATGGTAATACACTATGAGAATTAGTTGGCCAAAGAAAAGGCCCTTTCTAATATACTGTGGAAATTAGTTGGTTTCCTCCCAGAAATTCTCTGGGGACTTATTAGAGAGGTGGAGGTTTTCTTGGTTCTATTTGTTAAAACAGACAGGTAATTTGTTAATTACCTCCTTTGAGTATCCCTACCTAATGACTAAATTTTTATTCTTAGTTTTGAGAAAAATATCCATTTCATATTCACATTTCTGAAAGCTAGAAGAGAGGAAGAAAGATACAAAGAATAGAGGGAGAAAATTAGAAGGGCAGAAGCAACATAGGCCTTTCAGACACATGAGAAACTTATTCGTTCCTGGAATATAACATGAGCATGATTGATATTTGTTCAATAAATAAAGAAAAAAAATTTGGGTTCTGGAGCAAGATGTCATAGTGCCTTGTTTTAGGTATTAGCTGAGACTTCTCAGGAGTCTACCTCCTAATTTCACATTGCATATTTATTCCCTCTGCCAGTGAGTCCAGACACTTCGGGCTAGAAATGGGGAAATACTACACACTCACAGATGTCTCTCTCAGGGGCTCGTGTGATCTGCTCTTGTATAAATTATATCAGAAATGCTGCAGGCATGAAGAGGAGAAGAAAATTCCAAGGTATTAAGTAAGAATTTGATGACTAGGACTTGGTGGCTTCTCTCTCCTTCAGTTATGTCACAGATTGGGACCATGGCTAGATCTTCAGGAAATCTTTCAGTGAGAAGGTTCATCTGAAAGCTATATATTTCCCCTCAAGCTGGGTATACTAAATGACTATTTGTTCCAATAAATTATAGCAAAATTGATGCTATATTGGTTTATAAACTCTGGTCTCTAGAGTCTGTCAGCTTCTACTTCCTAATTCTTGGAACATCAACTTATTTTTTATATATTGGAATAGAGTTGATTAACAATGTTGTGTTAATTTCAGGTATACAGCAAAATGATTCAGTTATACATACACATGTATCTATTCTTTTCAATTTCTTTTCCCATATAGGCCATTACAGTGTATTGAGCAGTGTTCCCTGTGCTATACAGTAAGTCCTTGTTGGTTATCTATTTTAAATATAGTAGTATGTAAATGTCAATACAAAATTCCAAATCTATCCCTCCCTCTGAACCCTTACCCCTGGTAACCATAAGTTCATTCTTTAACTCTGTGAGGCTGTTTCTGTTTTGTAAATAAGTTCATTTGTATCATATTTTTTAGATTCTGCATATAAGTGATATCATATGATATTGGTCTTTGTCTGACTTACTTCACTTATTATGATAATCTCCAGGTCCATCCATGTTGCTACAAATGGCATTATTTCATTCTTTTTAATGGATGAGTAATATTCCATTGTATATATGTACCACAATATACAAGTACCATATGTACTTCTTTATCCATTCATCTGTCGATGGACATTTGGGTTGCTTCCATGTCTTGGCTATTGTAAACAGCACTGCAATGAACATTGGGATGCATATATCCTTTCAAACCATGTTTTTCTCTGGATATATGCCCGGAGTGAGATTGCTGGATCTTTTGATAGCTCTATTTTTAGTTTCTTAAGGAATCTCCATACTGTTCTCCAAAGTGGCTGTACCAATTTACATTCCCACCAACAGTGTAAGAGGGTTCCTTTTTCTCCACACCCCCTCCAGCCTTTATTATTTGTAGACATTTTGATGATGGACATTCTGACCTGTGTGAGGTGATTCCTCATTTTAGTTTTGATTTACATCTGTCTAATAATTAGAGATGTTGAGCATCTTTTCATGTGTCACTTGGCCATATTGGAACACCAACTTTTATTCCCTACAGGTATACAACATAGTGATTCAATTTTATTGTGGATTACACTCCATTTACAATTATTATAAAATATTGGCTATATTCTTTCTGCTGTACAATATATACTGATAGCTTATTTATTTTATACATAGTAAGTTATACCTCTTAATCTCCTACCCCAATCTTACCCGTCCTGCCTTCTCTCTCCCCATCGATAACCACTAGTTTGTTCTCTATATTTGTGAGTCTCTCTGTTTTGTTATAATCACTTGTTTGTTTTATTTTTTAGATTCCACATAGAAATATAACATACAATATTTGCCTTTATCTGACTAATTTCACTAAGCATAATACCCTCCAGGTCCATTCATGTTATTGCAAATGGCAAAATTTCATTATTTTTGTGACAGTAATATTCCCTTGTGTGTATATATATTTATATATATACCTCATATCTTCTTTATCCATTCATCTGTTGATGGACACATAAGTTGCTTCCATAGGTTGGTTTATTACAAATAAAGCTTCTATGAACATTGAGGTGCATGTATCTTTTTGAATTAGTGTTTTCATTTTCTTCAGATATATGCCAAGGAGTGGAATAACTGGAACATGTGGTAGTTTTATTTTTAGTTTTCTGAGGAACCTCGATAGTATTTTCCATAGTGGCTGCACAAATTACATTCCAATAAACAGTGTGCTGGGGTACCCTTTTTTCCGCATACTTGCCAACTTGTTATTTGTAGACTTTTTGATGATAGTCATTCTGACAGGCATGAGGTGATATCTCGTGGTTTTGATTTGCATTTCTCTGATTATTAGTGATGTTGAACACTTTTCATGTGCCTGTTTGTCATCTGTATGTCTTCTTTGGAAAAATGTCTATTCAGGTTGTCTGCCCATTTTTTTAATGTTTTTTTATATTGAGTTTTGTGAGTTGTTTATATATTTTGGATATTAACCCCTTATTGGTCACATCATTTGCACATATTTTCTCCTATTCAGTAGGGAAAATCTTTTGTCAATAGTTTCCTTTTCTGTGCAAAAGCTTTTACATTTAGTTAGGTCCCATTCATTTATTTTTGCTTTTGTTTCTTTTTCTGTAGGAGACAGATCCAAAAAAAATATTTTGACAATTTCTGTCAAAGCATATCTACCTATATTTTTTTCTGGAAGTTTTATGGTTTCCAGTCTTATATTTAGTTTTTAATCAATTTTGAGTTTATTTTATGGTATGAGAAAATGTTCTAATCTCTTTCTTTTAAATGTAGCTGTCCAATTTTCCCAGTGCCACTAATTGAAGAGACTGTCTTTTGTTCATTGCATATTCTTGCTTCCTTTGTTGTAGATTAATTGATCATAGGTATATAGGTATATTTCTGTGATCTCTATTCTGTTCCATTGACATATGTGTCTGCTTTTGTGCTAGTACCATACTGTTTTGATGACTATAACTTTGTAGTATGGTCTGAAGTCAGGGAGTGTGATACCTCCAGCTTTGTTCTTTTATCTCAAGATTGCTTTGGCTATTTAGGGTCTTTTGTGGTTCCATATAAAATTTAGGATTATTTGTTCTACTTCATATTTGTTCTACTTGTGAAAATGTCATGAATATTTTGATAGGAATTGTATTGAATCTGTAGATTGCCTTCAGTAGTATGGACAGTTTAATAATATTAATTGTTCCAATCCATGAACACAGGATATCTTTCCATTTCATTGTATCTTCTTCAATTCCCTTCATCATTGTTTTACAGTATTCAGAGTACAGATCTTTCACATTTTGGTTTAGTTTATTCCTATTTATTTTATTATTTTTGATGTGGTTTTAAACAGAATTGTTTTCTTGCTTTCCCTTTCTGACAGCTTATTACTAGTGTATAGAAAAGCAACAAATTTCAGTGTATTAATCTTGTGTCCTGCAACTTTACTAAATTCATTTATTAGGTCTAATATTTTTTGTGGAGACTTTAGGGCTTCCTATATATAATAACATGTCAACTGAAAATAATGACAATTTACCTCTCCTAATTTGGATGAATTTTATTTCTTTTTGTTGTCTGACTGCTGTGGCTAGAACTTCTGACACTATGTTAAATTGAAGTGGTGAGGCTGGGCATCATTGTCTTGTTCCTAATTTTAGAGGAAAAGTTTTCAGCATTTTACCATTGAGTATTATGTTAGCTGTGGGTTTGTCATAAATGGCCTTTATTATGTTAAGATATGCTCCCTCTATACCAACTTCAATAAGAGTTTTATAGTTTTATCATGAATAAATATTTTTTTTTCAAATCCTTTCTCTTCATCTATTGAGATGATCATGTGATTTTTACCCTTCCTTTTTGTTAAAGTGCTGTATTACATTGATTGATTTGCAGATATTGAACCATCCTTGTGTCCCTGGAATAAACCCCACTTGATCATGGTATATGATCCTGTTTATATATTGTTGAACTAGGTTTGCTAAATTTTTTTGGGGATTTCTGCATCTACATTCATCAGAGATACTGGCTGAATTTTCTTTATTTCTGGTTTTGGTACCAGGGTAATGAGGGTCCCGTGTCATAAAGTTGGGGTTGTTCCATCCTCTCCAATTTGGGGGAATAGTTTGATAATAGGCATTAGCTCTTCTTTATGTGTTTGATAGAATTTACCCTGTGAGCCACCTTTTCCTGGACTTCTGTATGCTGGGAGTTTTTTTTTTTTTCTTTTTTTTTTTTTACAAATTCAATTTCACTTCTAATGATAAGTCTGTTTAGATTGTATATTTCTTCCTAATTCTTGAGAGATGTATATTTCTAGAAATTTATCCAGTTTTTCTAGGTTAGCTCATTTGATGGCATTTAACTGTTTGTAGTATTCTCACGATTTGTTTGTATCTCTGTGACATCAGCTGTTATTTCTCTTCTTTCAAATTTTATTTTGTTTATTCGGGTCCTCTCTCTTTTTTCTTGTTGAGCTTGGCTTATAATTTTTTTTAATCTTTTCAAAAAACAAGCTTTTGGTTTCATTTATCTTTTCTATTTTTTGGTCTCTATTTAATTTATTTTCTCTCTTATCTTTATTATCCTTCCTTCTGCTGACTGACTGTGGCTTTGTTTGCTCTTCTTTTTCTAATTCCCTTAAATCGTATATGAGGTAGTTTATTTGAGATTTTTATTCTTTCTTGAGGTGCAACTGTATCACTATAAACTTTCCTCTTAAAATTGCTTTTGTTGCATCCCTTAGATTTTGGAAGGTGTGTTTTTATTTTCATTTGTTTTGCGGTATTTTCTGCTTTCTTCTTTGATTTCTTCATTGACCCACTGGGTCTTTAGTAGCATGTTGTTTTGTCTCTACGTGTTTGTGTTTTTCCCATTTTTCTTACCATAACTGATTTCTAGTATCATACTATTAGAACCAGAAAGAATACTTGATATAATTTCCATCCCCTTAAATTTGTTTAGACTTGTTTTGTGGCCTAGTATTTGATCTATCCTGGAGCATGTTCCCTGTATACTTGGAAAAATATATATATATTCTGATGTTTTTGGATGGACTGTCCTGTGTATATCTATTACATTTAACCAATTTGGCATGAGTAAGGGCATAGGCTGGGGCTGTCCCAGCATCAGTCAGAATTCTGACTACTTCTGATCTGCTGCTCCCATGAATGCCATAATGTCTTCCAGCACCCAGTTTGAATGTTATGCTGGGTCTGAGCTGGCTCTATCCCCTGAAACTCTACCCTCTCCTCTGCTGCAGCACCTTCATCCTAATGTGGAGCTGTGTTGCAGAGCAAGAGGGACAAGAGCAGGGCTAGGGTGAGCACCGGGGTGGTTGTGGAAAACTGGCCAGAGTTCTGGGCATCTTCACTCTGCTTCTTCCACCTTGTTTTGGGTGTAAGCAAGCATGTACATGCTCTTCATAAGAAGCGTCTAGGTTCTACAGCCCTGCTGTCAGTCCTCATGGTTTTCAAACCAGCTAAGGGGTCTCGTCCTCCTGGTGTGAGACCGCAGGGCTGTGGCATCCAATATGTGGTTAAGACTTATTCTGAGCCTGTGTAATCTCCCTCTTTTTCTGTGTCCCCTCCGAGGGGTGCATGTCCCAACCTGATCACTTCTCTTCCCTCCCTACCCAACCCTGTGTAGATCTTTCTTACAGTCTTGGTTGTATAACAGTCTTTCTGATAGTCTCCAGTTTGTTTTCTCTGAGAATTTTTCCACATGTATCTGTATTTTTGATGTGTGGGTGGAGCAAGGTGAGCTTGGTGTCCTCCTACTCTGCCATCTTGATATCCTACTCTAGCCACCATGCAAGCCCAAGCAGTACTTATAAAATCCATGTGGTAAGAATCCAAGACTCATTAGCCCCGTATTTGCACACAACCAACATTTAACATGAACTAAGGAGCCACATAAGTGACAAATTTTGTAAATGGCCCTTCAGCCCTAGTTGGGCCAACCAAGGTGACCTCACAAAAAGTAGATTCAAGCTGTCTCATGAAGCCCTGCCAAAATTGTGGGTTTGTGTGTAAAATAAATAACTGTTGTTATCTTAGCTAAACTACAGGGTAGTTTGCTAATTGGAAATAAATAACTAGAACAGAATTTGGTATCTAAAGTCAGGGTGCTATTATAATTAAAACTTTTAAAATATGGCATTGAGTTTGGACTTGATGGTAGGAAAATCTGTAAAGTCTTAAGGAATCTATCACTAAAATGTGTAAGAGCCTTGAGACCACTGTTGGTAAGCATTTGAAGGACAGAGAGGAAGCTGTTATTATAGTTTGGTAAAAGTGGGCATTTACATGCTTCCTTGGAAAGTTTGCATTACTATAGCCTGGAACACAGAAAAATCATTTATTAAACTCATGAGAAATTTCTAGGAAGATTATAGAAAGTGCCGATCAATGATAACATATGAAAAAAAAATGATAACATATGAGAAGAAAGAAATGAACAAAATAAGGTATCGTTAAGCTTCTGAGAAGAATTTAGAAAAACTATAAAGAATCCATAACTTCCTAGGTTTGAAATAAAGCTTTTCTCATCCAACCCCCAATCTCTCCCAGCAAAGATTCTGAAAGTAAGAAATGGCTTCAAGGGAAAGATTAAACTCAAGGTGCTTCAGGAAACTATTGCCTCAGGGTAAAGATCTCAAGAATGTCACTATAAGACTGTAAGACTTTCTGTTAGAGCTCAGAAATATTTAAGTTTATGCCAAGTAAGTTTTAGACTTTTAATTCCATGTTATATGAAATAGAAATTTGTGGAAGTGCCTTTCTTTACAGGAATCCAAATGTATGGTTTATCCTTTGAGTGATGTTATTAGTATTAAGATTGGATTAATGCAGATGTCTTCATGTTACCTCACTCCATCCGTTTGTGAACAAAGGCATAATTTGGTGTAATGACTAAACAGATTTGGTCAAGGAGAACACAGCTGTTGAACAGGGTTAAGCAAAATTATTCCCATAGAAATAAAATAGAATTGGGGGATCTTGTTGGGTTTGACTTCCCACGCTTCTCCGGAAGGAAAAATTCCTTTATATCTCAGAATAGTTTAAATAAAGAATATTGAAGAAAACCAAACCATGTTGACAAGTTTGTGTTTAATATAAAATCTGTGCCTTCAGGAAATTCAGATTCATTATATTAAAAGCAGCCTTGTCGACCCCGTTCCTGGTACCGTGCCTGGAACTAAAGAGAAGATTGTGCTATGAACAACTATCCTTATTCTGCCATCTTCTGCTGCCGAGCTGGCTCAGCCACCTTTATGTCCTGTCTTGGTGAATGTCAGCTCATTCATGTAGGCAGTCACACACCTGAACATGACTTCACCACTCTTTTTTTTAAATTATTCTTCCAGAGAAGAAGCAGCATGTGAGAAACATGGAAGACTACAGAATCATGTTACTTTGAGGACCAGCAAATAGTGGATTAGCTTCAGAGGGCACAACAAGACACATATGAGAAATGGATAATAATAATGTTAGAAAAAATAATGCCACAGAGGTGGTGGGGACTAGGTGATAAATCATTGGCTTCATCCTCTATGGAAAGAGGAGTCACTGAAGACCTTTTCCATGGATTTTCTGGACATTAAGGAAGTCTTGCTCTTCACCCTATTAATATTAACTCTACTCCTTTGCTAGATTACTTGAGATACTTCAGCAATTATTCCATGTTAGCAGCTGCCTTGAAGAGAATAAATAGGTATGATATTCAGGGAATGAATTTGGGGCCTATGACAGGATGATATTAGAAGGGAATATGTATATAGGAAGGAAACTCCATAATAAGGTTCCAGTCTCAAACAAGGAAAGGACAAAACAATCCCAAGTAAAGGCAAAGCCATTTCAATATGTAGATTTGGTGTGGGGGGGGGGGGGGGGGGGGAATCAGGGACCAAAAAGGGACACTAAAGTTTGCTGTTGAATGGAGGGGACCAAGGTTGCCTGTTGTCTTCTGGAAAGGAAGAACTAATATCAGGAGGGATAGGAATAGATAGTCATATATTCTTCTGTTCCTTTGAACTAGACAGCTTTGGTGCATCTTTGCTCTCATCAATGGATTTATTTGGTTTTGAATAATAAATCTTTACAGCAGTAAAATGTGATGAAATTTATTTTAGAAATGAGTAATCTTTTCACATGTCTACATAGCCTTCTTAGAGCATTACTCATGGCAGAAAGCTAGAATGTCTTATCTTCTTTGAGCCTCATTCTCTTCATGTGAAAAATGTCTTTACATTACAGCATGTTCTACATTTAAATGAGAAAATATTTGAAAGCATACATTTTACTTGGCATATAAAAGGCATACAACTAACTGAACAGTTAATAACTGGCTCTTTAATTAACAGGATATGAAGTCTGGGCCATTGTTCTTTGAACGGCTGATTTGAATTCCTTATTCCTCAGACTGTAAACCATTAGATTGAACAATGGAGTGAGGATGGTATAAGACACAGATATTAGGGTGTCTTGACTTGAAGAGTAATTGGATTTGGGCCTTAAGTAGATGAAAGAGGCACAACCATAATGAACAGTTACCACAATGAGATGGGAGGCACAAGTAGAGAAGGCTTTGTATCTTCCAACAGAGGATGAGATTTTTAGAATGGCAGAGATGATACGGATATAGGAAACCAGGATAAGTAACAGTGGAATAATCAAGGCAAACACACCAAGCATGAATATGACCAGCTGAATGAAGCGAGAGTGATGAGATGCCAGCTTGAGAACAGGATAAATGTCACAGAAGAAGTGGTGTAGTTGGTTGGAGGAGTGGAATGGCAAGTGAAATACCAAGGAGGTTGTGACCAGTGAGACAGTGAAGCCACAGGCACAGGCAGCAGCCACAAGTCCCACACACACCCCATAACCCATGAGCACTGTGTAACGCAGAGGGTTACAGATGGCCACGTAGCGATCATAACCCATGACTGCCAGCAGGAAGGAGTGAGAGCAACCTAATAAGAGGAAGGAAAACATCTGGATAGAACAGCCCAAGAAGGAGATGATCTTCTTCTGGGTCAGCAGGTCAACCAGCATCTTGGGTACAAGAATGAATGTGTAACAAGTCTCAAAACAGAAGAGTACAGCAAGGAAGAAGTACATAGGGGTATGGAGGGGTCTGTCCAGGACAATGGTGGAAATGATGATGGCATTTGTGCCCAGGGTGAACAGGTAGATGAGCAGGAAGACAATGTAGAGCAGCCGCTGCAGCCCAGCCAGAGATGAGAAGCCAAGGAAGACAAACTCTCTCACCAAGGTCTCATTGACCCATTCTATGGTCATGTTATTAGGAGAGCCAGAGTCAGAACCAGAGGCCAGGATCCAGGGAGGGAGAAATACACGGGGAACACAGCACAAAGCCTACAGGTGGCAGCCATTTCCAGATGTTTGGTGGAACTCATTCATTTTCTCCAAAAATACCTGCCAAAATAAGAATTAAAGCTAAATATGGGACAGAACAACTGATGACCAATTAGAAGACCTTTTTCCAAAACCAAGAGCATGTTATCTCTCTAGCTAAGGATTAAGGAATTATCTGTTTTTTTACCCTTGTATCTTACTTATGGATTATTGTGTTTTCCTTGCGCACTACAAGCCTAAGGAAAATAGCTCTCCAAAAGTGAAAAATATGGTAAACTTCAGCTATCTGAACTTGATCAGAAAGTGGAATGAAAGAATGAGTAATGTTCAGATACAGCAGGTGAATTTCAGTTTATCCAACCACAAATGGGGAAGGAAAAGAAGAGCTAGATTATCTCTGAGCAAAACTGTGAGGGGATTTGTGTTTATTGACAACTTATATGATAAGATATGTGGTAAGAATATCATATACCTTATGTCAATTACTCATTATAACAATTTTATGTCAATAGGCAAAACAATATGAAAAAAAGAAAAAACTTTAGTTTTCAGACCAGTTAGAAACATTACGGGAGTTTCCACAAACTAGAGCACTGAGCCAAGGGTAGAACAGAAGATAACATTAGTTTAAAGAAAAATTTATCCTTTTTTTAGAAAGAGAAGAATCATCATACTGTTAGAAAGAGTCTCATTTACTTTGTGGCATTTTAAACACACTTCACTTTTCTTGTTCTGAGGTGCCTCAGAAAAATAGAGTTTTCCAAAAATGGCAAGACCTTCCTTGTCACACAGAGTGACAGAGAATGTGGCAATTGGGCAGTTTTCCAGGGTTACAACTCCTGATCAAATCATAGGCTTTATATATTTTGCATATTGTTATGTCAGTAGATTCCTTTGGGATATTCTGCTACTAAACACAGTTTGCAAACTGTTAGAAAAAATATTTCTAAAGTCATTTTTAGGGCTTATATCAGATCATTTTTTCATGGATGTATGTCCCAACTGCCTAAGCCTAAGAAGTAAAGAAAATGTCCTTTGTGTGCAAAATCATTTAACATTTATTGGTTGTATCCAGTCTTCATTTGTACACTTTTCAGTATATTTAAACTTTTACATCATTATGTGTTGAGGAATTGTTTGTATATGCTACCAGAATTTTGTTTTTGCATTTTTCATGATAATAGCAAACGTTGGCTTTCTAGACCTTAAATTAAGTAATCGGAAATTTCTGAAACTCACTGTACCTATCCTTAGAATTTGAAGATGTTTTGTTCTTTCTTAATTACTAGAAATTGGTCATAAACTTAGTAGGTGTAATTATTTGAAGTTAATATTAGGATAGTCACACATGCTGGTTTTAAAATTCTTCAACACAAATAATAGGATTTTTTTTCATTCTGTAACTCTAAAGGTATCTCCATTATATATAAATATAAAGAGTGTAAATACCATATATATCCCTGTTATATACATACATTTGTATGTGTATACTTATATATATTGGTATAATATACATATGTTTTCTATATGAAGAAAGGCAAACTAACAAGGCAGTTTCCCTGTATAATACCTCGACCTGGACAAAGGGACCCTGTTTCTTTCAAAACACTGAGGGAAATCTAAATTTATGATCATTGCTTATCCTTTTCTTATTACTTTCCCAAGATTTTTCTGGATCTACTGTCAACTAATCCACACCTCATCCCCACTATATTCTCACTCCACTGAGTATGAATTATAGAGTAGACCACAGAAGCTAGAATTATCTGATGCTGAAGGAGCACCTGTTTTTCCCCAATACCAAAAACAAAAAAGAAAATTGTTTAGATTATTTGTCACGCAAACCCATGAGAGCAGCTGATTTCAGTTAAGGGGATTTTTACATACATTTACTATAACCCCACTGTCTAAGTGAGTTGTGTGACTGATATATTTTCCCTTTTAGTGGTGTGTGGAGACTCACTGGCACAGTACACCTGAGAAGGCAGCCCCCATCTGCTCAAGAAGATATCAAAGACCAGCAGAGAGTGTTATATCAGTACTAAGGATAGAAAGACATAAGGGCAGAAGAATAAAAAGATCTTCCAGCACATACCCACAGGCTATAAAATTAAGGTAAAAGATCCCTCAGTTTAGAGTGAGAAGATCTATATTTCAGGTCTAGCTTTGTGTGACTTCAGGCAAGGTACTTAACTTGGATATTCAGTCTTTTTCTTTTTAAAATTAAAGGCGATATGGCAATAACTGTAATAAACTGTTGGAAAGTACTTAAATGGAGACTCCTTGAATAACATGTTGCAGAAGAAGTTTTGACTTAGGGTAAAAGTTGAATACTAACCCTTAAGATAACTTTTCAACTCAGAGATTCCAAAATTCTCTAGTTAGATGATCCTTAAATTCCCTTTATGATATTCTAGAACTAAGCAATAGAATTCATGTTATGATCCTTGGAGATGACACTTCTGCACCTTATTTTTCTAACTCCTTTAATGCTCCAAAAATTTTTATCTAATTTAAGCTTAAATAGTGACTCAATAATTGAGGGTACTGAGTACCTCAAAAAGGGGGCAAATCTACAAATTTTTCTGATGCAAAATTTTGATGTTTTCAAATACTTATCTTCAGGGAAAAAAAATCAGTCAATTAACTGAGAGAAATTATGTACCCAGCCTCAGATATTAAAGAAATGGAATATTTGTATTCTTAGATACACATGAAAATCCTGAATTGCCTTATTAAAATGGAGCTTAAGTATTAGATTATAACTAAAAATATGCATCCATGAGTACACAGCAGATAGAGAAGTGAGGATTTAGTTAAGTATGTGTTTCACTTAGTCCGTGAGGCAAACAGTTCAGAAAAAGAAAATATAAAGAAAGAAAAGAAAATCTAGCTGACAGCAAAAATGACCCAATCTGATCATGAAGAAAAATTCAGAGAACTATGTGGACCATGCCAAATCACTTTTAGTACCTGGAGTTAAAAGCAGCCCATGGTTCTCCTTAACCTTGCCACTTGCCAGAATTGCAATGGGGGGTCAATGTTCACAAGCACTAGCCCTCACTCAGGTCTAGACCCCACAAAACCCCAGACTAGAGCAACATTTCCACTGCTCAGCAAGTACCTACATTGCTCTCCTCCTTTCAATTCAGACACAAACATTCAGGATCTGGGATCCCTTGACAAGTAGATTCTAAGCCAAAGACCAGAACCTGAAGAAATATCAGCAAAAGAGAGTGAATCTGCCTTGAGACAGAAGCTCTCCTCTGCATCCTCCTCTATCCATCAGGACTTTCAACTTGTCCAGCCAAAGTCATTATCTTTAGAAATTCTGGTGACCAACATGGGGTGTGGTTATTAGAAGTATGTACTGATCGTTGGATTCCTGAGGCTTGATCTACTGCACTGGAGACATAGCCCTGGGGTTAATTAGAAATCAAGGTTATTTTGGAAAATAATGTCACAAGTTTCTCAAAGGTAGCCTTAGTTGAGGTACCTGAGGAGTAGGAGCCATAAGCATAATTAGCCCATGTCTTCACTGGAAGTTGAGCACATATGTTATAGATTCTGAAGGAAAAATCACCACAATTAAGACTGTAATGCAGAGGCCAAGTGGAAATTTTTCATTGAATTTTAAGTCAGGAAACTGGTATATTTGTCCAGTGATTCTCAAAATAGTGTTTATGAGTCAAAAGAGGGCTTAATTGCAAATTTACCTTCTCAGGTTTTTGTCCATAGAAATCCTAATTAGAACCATTGGGGTGTTCTGTCAAAACCTAAATTTTTAACAAGTGTCTTAAACCTATTTGAACATTATCATTAAATTTCTTGTTATCTTAATTTTTTTTTGCTAGAATAACTATATATCTAAAGTTGTGAATTTCATCCAAGCTAACCCAAAAGCAATATAATTCCATTCCAAACCCCAGCATGAATTGTGAAGGCAACCTGGCAATACAAATTTCTAAAGTTTACATAGAATAATAAGACATTTTTGAAAAAGGAAAAGTGATATAGAGGCTCACTCTTCCCAATAGTAAGTTGCCTTAGTGATAAAGAGAGCTTGCTACTGGAACAGGAAGAGTTAAATATTACAAAGATACAGAAAGGAGAGCTCAGAAATTGATCTATGTATATTTGGAAACTTGATTTTTAATAGAAATTACCTCATAAGTCAGTAAGGAGACTGTATTTAGAAAATAATAATGGGAAACCTGGTTCCTTCTATGTACATATCACTCATTATGAGGTGTCATATAGAAAATTAAATGGCTTACTGAAGGCTCAGATAGAGCACCACCTGTGTGACAACACATGATGGAACCCCACATGTCTACTCAAGGCAGTGTATACTTTGAACTAGCAAAAAATGTATTGTGCCTATTCTCCAATACCAATAATATGTAAGTCTGGGAATCAATGTAAGGGGAGACGGAAATGATTCTTTTCATTATTACCTCTAATGACTTCATAATGATGAGCTTCATAGTTTAGAGGTGTTACTTTCCAAAGGAGTGTTGTTTCTATCAGGAAACACAAAAACAGAAATTGAGACTTGCCTTTGGTTACTTCAGTCTACTTTGTTCTATTGTACAAATACTCTACAGACAGAAAGGGTCTTTTACACTAGGTAGGGTAATTGATCCTATTTTTTAAGATTATTGCTACATATTTGATTTCACTTTTCTGAAAATGTTTTGCTTAATATAAAAATTTAAACTTAAATTATAGATCTGTAAGTTATAGATAGACCATAAATGCATAGATTTAGTTCTGGGATCTATTCTGTTCTGTTGTCTATGTGTTTGATTTTGTCAGAGGCATACCATTTTGATTACTGTAGCTTTGTAATATATTTTGGAATCATAAAATGTGCAGCCTCAAGCTTAGCTGTTCTTCTTCAAGATTGCTTTGGCTATTCAGTGTCCTTTGTGGCTCTATATTAATTTCAAGACTTTTTTTCTATTTCTGTAAAGAATGCTTATAGGATTTGGATAGGGATTGCATTTAGTTTGTAGACCACTTTGGGTAGTATAGACATTTTAACAATATTAATTCTTTCAGCCCATGAACACTGAATCTTTTTCCATTTATCTCTTTCTTTACTAATTTCCTTTCTCAATATTTTATAGTTTTCAGTGTACAAGTTTTTCACCTCTTTGGCTAAGTCAATTCCTAAATATTTTATTCTTTCTATTGCTATTGTGAATGAGATTGTTTTCTTAATTTCCTTTTTGGATAATTCGTTGTTTGTGTATAGAAAAATGGCTGATTTTTATGCTGATTTTGTATTTGCTACTTTACTAAATTTGTTTACTAGTTCTAATAGTTTTTCTGATTGAATTGTTAGCATTTTCTACATATATGATTGTACCATCTGCAAATAGAAATAATTTAACTTTTCTCTTTCTGATTTGGATGCTTTTTATTTCTTTTTCTTGTCTAATTGTTCTGGCTAGGACTTCTAGTACTGTGCTGATTAGGAGTGATGAGAGTGGGAACCCTCCCTACTGTAACCAATTTTAGAGAAAAACTTTCAATTTTCTCCTACTGATTACGTTTTAGCTGTTGGCTTTTCATGTATAAACTTTACTGTGTTAAGGTAAGTTCTTTGGAGAGAGTTTTAATCATTACTGGATGTTGAATTTTGTCAAATACTTTTTCAACAACTATAGATTTTATCATGCATTTTATTATATTTTATTAATGTGGTATAGTACACTGATTGATTTGTATATCTTCAACCATCCTTGCATCCAAAGAATAATATGTAATAAATTTAACATTCTCTTATATTTATCAATAATTTCCTAGTATTTTGTTGAGGATTTTTGCATCTATGTTCATCAGGGATGTTGGCCTGTAGTTTTTCTGTTGTGTCTTAATATGGCCTTGGTATTAGGGTGATGTTAGCCTCATAATTTGAGTTTGAAAGTGTTCTTTCTTCTTTGATTTTTCGGAAGAGTTTAATAAGGATTGGTATTAACTCTTTGCATGTTTGGTAGAATGCACCCATGAAACCATCTGGTCCTAGACTTTTCTTTGTTGGGAGATTTTTGATTACTGATAAATCTCTTTATCTGTTAATTGTCTGTTTAAGCTTTCTATTTCTTCTTGATACAGTTTTGGTAGATTAATGTTTCTAGAAATTTGTTCATTTCTTCTAAATTATCCAATTTATAGGTGCACAATCGTTGATAATATTCATTTATGTCCCTTTTTAAATTCTGAGGCATACATTATAATATCTTCTCTCTCATTTTTTATTTTATTTATCTCAGTCTTCTCTTTCATTCTACTTAGTTTAGCTAAGACTTTGTCAATTTTGTTTATTTTTTCAGAAAAACAGATTTTAGTTTTATTGATTTTTTATGTTCTTTTTCTAGTCTATATTTGATTGATTTCTTCTCTAAGTTCATCATTTTACTCCTTCTGTTAAGTTTAGGTGAACTCAGGTCAATTAAGCAAAAGGTTTAATTTTTTTAAGCTTCAGTTTCTTCTTCCATAAAATGGCAGGATTGGATGAGATGAGCTTGAACTCACTTATGGATTTAATGAACTTTATATGAATCTTCTGTGCAAATAAGAATACAAAGAATGAAAACAACTTACAAAAATAAATTTCTTCAGATATCATTGAATTGGGATATTACTTACATCACTACTCCTCATGCCTCCTGCTTTCCCCTCATTCCATGATCAATGTGTTTAACTTGTTACTCATTTTTTTCATATCAGTATTATTAGCTTTGTACAGAAACATATTTGTGGTTTCCATGGGAACATTTCACTTTTGTCAAATTATTTCTGTTCTGAATGTTAGGATGTCTGAGTCAGAATACCAGTGCCTGTTGGAGAGACAGAAACAGAATATGATCACTGAGTCCAACATTATAGGATTCTCAAACCTGGGACATCTGCAAATCTTTCTCTTCTTTATTTTCCTCCTGGGCTACCTGACCATTCTGATGGCCAATGCAACCATCATGACTGTCATTCATCTGAATTGGGCTTTGCACACCTCTATGTACTTCTTTCTCTTTGGCCTCTCCTGCTTTGAAATCTGCTATACATTTGTCATTGTACCAAAATGCTGACCAAGGGCTTTCCACAAGTCTGACTATTTGTTTCTCTGGGTATGTCTCCCAGCTCTATTTCTCTGTGGGCTTGGCTTGAACCAACTGTTTCCTAATTGCTGTGATGAGCTATGATTCCTATGTTGCCATCTGCAACCCTTTCAACTATACACTCATTGTCAGCTGAGCCACCTGCATGCAGTTGGTTTTAGCCTCAGGCTTCTGTGGTTTCCTGATCTCTGTGATTGCCAACGTCCTGGTGTTTAGTGTACCCTTCTCTCCCTCCAACTGAATCAACCACTTTTTCTGTGACATTTCCCCTGTCTTAAACTTGGGCTGCACAGACACCAACCAGAAGGAGATGGTTATCTTCTTCCTCAACATTCTGGTATTGCTGGTTCCCTTAGTGTTGATCTTTATCTCCTATGTCTTCATTGTTTCCACCATCCTCAAGATCTCCTCAGTGGAGGGACAGCATAAGGCCTTTGCCACCTGTGTCTCCCACATCACTGCGGTTATTTTCCATTATGGCTTTGCTTCCTTTATGTACTTGAGTCCCACATCCCTTTTCTCCTCCTATAAGGACCAACTTGTGGCAGTGACCTATACAGTGATCACCCCACTATTCACCCCCTTGTCTGCACACTGAGGAATAAAGAAGTGAAGACGGCTCTGTGAAAGGTTCTCAGTAGATATTTATTTCCCAAAACTATATGAACGAGTCAATATGTCAGGGAGGTTATATTCAGGAAAGTGTCCTAGATAAAACTTCAATTCTATAAACAAATTGATTTTTTAATCAAAAAATAGAAGTAAAGCCTTCAAGTCACCTTAATCTTTTTTTATTGTAAAGTCCTTCTGACTGGAGTGCCCAAGATAGTGGATTAGGGAGACTCTGAGCTCAACTCCTCCCACAGACACACCAAAATTACAACTATTTACAGACCAACTATTGATTAGAAAGACTGGAAGGCTAGCAGAAAAGATCTTCTACAACTAAAGATATAAAGAAGGACCCGCAACAAGAAAGATAGGAGGGGCAGAGATGGGGTATAGTAAGAACCCATAACCCTGAGTGGGCAATCCACAAACAGAGGATAATTGCACTTCTTATGGAGAATCTCTGCACCTGGAAAATGACACCCAAGAAGGTTTGGCTTTGAAAACAAGAAGGGCTTACTTTTGGGAGAGCCAGAGGGCTATACAAAGCAGAGATTTCACTCTTAAAGAGCACACACAAAATCCCACACACTCCAGGACCCAGGGAGGAGGCAGTAATTTGAAATGACCCTGGGTCAGACCCACCTCCTGATCTTGGAGAGTCTCCTGGAGAGGCAGGAGGCAGCTAGTGCTCACCCTGGGGACATAGTAACTAGCAGAAGCCATTTATGGGAGCTCATTCTACCATGAGGACACTCATGCTGGCAAGTGCCATTTTAGAATCCTCCCTCTAGCTTATCAGCACCAGGACTTGGTCACCCACAAGACTGTACTGTGAAGTCACAGGCCAATCAGCAAGCCAGGAAGGGACACAGGCCCATGCACCAGCATGCTGGGTCCTAAGGTACCCTGTCCTGACCACCAGAGGGCCCAGGACCCAGTCTCACCTACCAGTGAGTCTGACATCAACTTAAGGATGCCCAGGGCCCTCAGACAGAGACCCTGGAACACAGATCCTCCCACCAGTGGGCCATCACTAGCCCCAGGATCAGCCTCACCCACCTGTAAGGGGCACAAGCTCTGGTTCCCAGGCCCTGCAGCCAGAGACATCACGTTTACAATTATATCAAAAAGAATAAAATACCCAGGAATAAATCTAACTAAGGGGATAAAAGACCTGTACTCAGCAATCTATAAGACAATGTTGAAAGAAATTGAAGATCACACAAATAGATAGAAAGTTATACCGTACTCATGAATTGGAAGAATTAATATTGTTAAAATGACCATACTTCCCCACACAATCTACAGATTAATGCAATCCCTATCAATGGCATTTTTCACAGAACCAATGGCATTTTTCACAGAACTAGAACAAATAACTGTAAAATTTTTATGGAAACACAAAAGACCCTGAATAGCCAAAATAATCTTGAGGAAGGAGAACAAAGCAGAATGTATCACACTTCCTGATTTCAAACTATACTACAAAGCTACAGTAGTCAAAACATTATGGTATTGGAACAGAAACAGACTCCTAGATCAATGGAACATAATAGAGGCCCCAGAAATGAATACATATTTATATGGGCAATTAATCTACGAAAAATGAGGTAAGAATATGTAGTGGGAAAAAGACAGCCTCTTCAATAAATAGTGTTAGAAACACTGGACTGCTACATGCAAAAGAATCAAATGACTACTTTCTCACACTGTACACAAAAATAAACTCAAAATGGAACAAAGTCTTATATGTATGACCTGAAACCATGAAACTTCTAGAAGAAATTATAGGCATTACTCTCTTTGGCATTGGTCTATTAATACTTTTTGGACATGTCTCATCAAGCAAAGGGCAACAAAAGTGATTATAAACAAATGGAACTACATCAAACTAAAAAGTTTTGCACAGCAAAAAACAAACAAACAAGTTATCAACAAAATGAAAAGAGCACCTACGAAATGGGAGAAGATATGTGGAAATGATATATCCAGCAAGGGGTTAGTATCTAAAATTAAAAAAAAGAACTCGTGCAACTCAACATCAAAAAACAAAGCAACCCATTAAAAAGTGAACAGAGGATCTGAATAGACATTTTTCCAAAGAAGACAAACAGATGGCTAACAGGGGCATGACAAGATGTTCAACATCACTAATCAACAGGGAAATGCAAGTTAAGACCAAAATAACATACCACTTCATGCCTGTCAGCATTGCTATTATTAAAAAAGAAAAGAAAAGAAAAGAAAGACAGAAAAGAAATAACAAGTGTTGGTGAGGGTGTGAAGAAGAAAAGAAGCCCTAATACACTACTGGTGGGAATTTAAATTGACACAACCCCTATGGAAAACAGTACGGAGATTCCTCAAAAAATTAAAAATAAAACTACCATATGATCCATCAATTCCACTCCTGGGTATTTAACTGAAGAAAATAAAAACACTACTTTGAATGGATATATGCACCCCTATATTCATTGCATCTTTGTTTATAATATCTGGGATATGGAAGCAACCTAAATGTCCACTGATAGACGAATGGGTAAAGAAGACTTAATATATATGCATATATATACAACTGAATATTACTCAGCCATAAAAAAGAATGAAATCTTGCTATTTGCAACCACATGGGTGGACCTACAGGGTGTTACGGTAAGTGAAATAAGTCAGCTAGAGAAAGACAAATATGGTCCGATTTCACTTATGTGTAGAATATAAAAAAAAAATGAACAAACATAACCAAATGGAAACAGTCATATAGAGAGAGAACAAACTGGTAGTTACTAGAAAGGATGAAGAGAGGGGTTGGGCAAAATAGGTGAATGGGATTTAGAGGCACAAACTTCCAATTATAAAATAAATAAGTCATGAGGATGTAATGCACAGCAGGGGGAATATAGTCAATAGTATTATAATAATTTTTCATGATGACAGTTGGTTACTAGACCTAATGTGGTAATCAATTCATAAAGTATATAAATGTTGAATCATAAGGTATATAAATGTTGTATACCTGAAACTAATATAATATTGTATATAAACTATGCTTTAATAAAAAAGAAAATATTATTAGGGACATAGAAATTTCATAATATAAAGATAAGTAAGAATTAATAAATGAAATGCATTTGTTAAATCACCTGATAAACTCAATAATATAAAAATAAATTATATTTCTGAGTTTCAGCAGAAAAGAAAATCTCTGTCTAGGAATATGAAGTATGGAAATACAAAAGAACAAGAAAGGCCAAGTAATCTTAAAGAAGCACAAACCTAGATGAATTATAGTTCCCAATATAAAATATATAAGAAATTCATATGAAAAAGAGAGTACAGTATTGGTGCAAGTATACATACATTGAGCAATGCAACAAAAAAAATAATTCAGAAATAAACCAATACATATATATTCATCTGATCATGACAAAAGTGACACTGAAGTTCAAGTGCATCCTCCCACATCTGGTATAAAAAATGATCTTTATAAAAAATAGTACAAGGACAAATGGATATCCACAAGAAAAAACAATTAATCTTTACCTCTATCTCATACCATATACAAAAATCAATTCTACGTAGGTATTAGAACTAAATGTTTAAGGGTAAGCAATAAACTTTTTAGAATAGTTTAAAATATTTTGATCTAGTGGAGGCAAAAATTATTTAAATAGCATACCAAAACATTACTCAGAAAGCATAAGATTGACAAATTACACTTCATTAAAATTAAGAATACTTGTTTATCAAATGACACCTTAAGAGAGTGAAATGCAATTTTCAGAGCCAGGATATTTGAAATGCGCATGACTAATTAAATAACGATTTATAGAATGTTTGTAATTTTCTGTTAATCAATAAGGAAAAGAGATATTCCCCCATTTTTAGGGTGCAAAATATTGAACACGACTCTCAAAAAGGAGGAAATCCAATTGGATGATAAACTTGTGAAAAGGTGTTCAATTTCATTAGTATCATGAAAATGCAAGTGTGTTTACCCACACATACCAGGATGTCTCAAATGAAAATGAGTTGCAATATTATTTCAGTCTGAGGTTTATCTTCCTAACTGACCAAGAGGAAAAATCTAGAGGATGTGGAGGGAGAATAACTGAGGAAAGGAGAGCATATTTGACTCTCACCCAATGTTGCAAATGTGGAGCAACTGGAAGTCGCATACAATACTGGCCGAAGTATAAACTGGCCCAACCACTTTGAAAACCTGTTTGGCAGAGTCTAGCATATGGAATATATGCATATTCTCATTTTATACTTGCTGTGTAACAAAACACTTCAAAGCACAGTACGTAGGAGTCTTGCTTGTCTTTTTGTGACTGGCTTATTTCACTTAGGAAAAGGGAAATTGTTGTTTATGGAGTTTCAGATTTGCAAGGTGAAACAGTTCTGGATATCTGTTTATAACATTATGAATATACTCAACACTACTGAACTCTACACTTAAGTGGTGAAATGTAAATTTTATATAAAGTGTTTTGTTTTGTTTAACCACAATAAAATATATATATATATATATATATATTTTTTTTTTTTTAACATCCTTATTGGAGTATAACTGATTTACAATGTTGTCTTAGTTGCTGCTGTATAACAAAGTAAATCAGCTATAAATGTACATATATCCACATATCTCCACCTTGGTGCGTGTCCCTCCCACCCTCCCTATCCCACCCATCTAAGTGAACACAAAGCACCAAGCTGATCTTCCTGCTCTATGCAGCTGCTTCCCACTAGCTGTCTATTTTATTTTATTTGTTTCCTTTATTTTTGTGGTACGCAGGCTTCTCACTATTGTGGCCTCTCCCGTTGCAGAGCACAGGCTCCGGACGCGCAGGCTCAGCGGCCATGGCTCACTGGCCCAGCTGCTCCACGGCATGTGGGATCTTCCCGGACCGGGGCACGAACCCATGTCCCCTGCATCGGCAGGCGGACTCTCAACCACTGCACCACCAGGGAATCCCTAGCTATCTATTTTACATTTGGTAGTTCATGCCACTCTCTCACTTGGTCCCAGCTTACACTTCCCATTCCCCGGATCCTCAAGTGCATTTTCTATGTCTGCATCTTTTTATTTCTGTCCTGCCCCTGGGTTCTTCAGAACCATTTTTTTTATTCCATATATATGTGTTGGCATATGGTATTTGTTTTTCTCTTTCTGATTAATTCACTCTGTATGACAGTCTCTAGGTCCATCCACCTCACTACAGATAACTCAATTTCATTTCTTTTTATGGCTGTGTAATATCCCATTGTATATATGTGTCACACCTTCTTTATCCATTCATCTGTCGATGAACACTTAGGTTGATTCCATGTCCTGGTTATTATAAATAGAGCTGCAATGAACATTGTGGTACATGGCTCTTTTTGAATTATGGTATTCTCAGGGTATATGCTCAGTAGTGGGACTGCTGGGTTATATGGTAGTTCTATTTTTAGTTTTTTAAGGAACCTCCATACTGTTCTCCATAGTGGCTGAACCAATTCACATTCCCACCAGCAGTGCAAGAGTGTTCCCTTTTCTCCACACCCTCTCCAGCATTTATTGTTTGTAGATTTTTTGACGACGGCCATTCTGACTGGTGTGAGATGATATATCATGTAGTTTTGATTTGCATTTCTCTAATGATTAATGATATTGAGCATTCTTTCATGTGTTTGTTGCCAGTCTGTATATCTTCTTTGGAGAAATGTCTATTTAGGTCTTCTGCCCATTTTTGGATTGGGTGGATTGTTTTTTTGATATTGAGCTGCATGAGCTACCTGTATATTTTGGAGATTACTCCTTTGTCAGTTGCTTCGTTTGCAAAGATATTCTGCCATTCTGAGGGTTGTCTTTTTGCCTTCTTTATGGTTTCCTCTGCAGTGCAAAAGGGGTTAAGTTTCATTAGGTCCCATTGGTTTATTTTTGTTTTTATTTCCATTTCTCTAGGAGGTGGGTCAAAATGGATCTTGCTGTGATGTATGTCATAGGATGTTCTTCCTGTTTTCCTCTAAGAATTTTATGGTGTCTGTCCTTATATTTAGGTCTCTAATCCATTTTGAGTTTATTTTTGTGTATGGTGTTAGGGAGTGTTCTAATTACATTGTTTTACATGTAGCTGTCCAGTTTTCCCAGCTTCATTTATTGCACAGGTTGTCTTTTCTCCATTTTATATTCTTGTCTCCTTTATCAAAGGTAAGGTGAACATATGTGCATGGGTTTATCTCTGGGCTTTCTGTTCTGTTCTACTGATCTATATTTCTGCTTTCGTGGCAGTACAATACTATCTTGATTACTGTACCTTTGTAGTATAGCCTGAAGTCAGGGAGCCTAATTCCTCCACCTCTGTATTTCTTTCTAAAGATTGCTTTGGTGATTTGGGGTCTTTCGTGTTTCTCTACAAATTGTGAAATTTTTTGTTCTAGTTCTGTGAAAAATGCCATTGGTAGTTTGATAGGGCTTGCATTGAATCTATAGATTACTTTGGGTAGTATAGTCATTTTCACAATGTTTATTCTTCCAATCCAAAAACATAGTATATCTCTCCACCTGTTTGTATCATCTTTAATTTCTTTCATCAGTGTCTTATAGCTTTCTGCATACAGGTCTTTTGTCTCCATAGGTAGGTTTATTCCTAGGTATTTTATTCTATTTGTTGCAATGGTAAATGGGAGAGTTTCCTTAATTTCTCTTTCAGATTTTTCATCATTAGTATATAGGAATGCTAGAGATTTCTGTGCATTAATTTTGTACCCTGATACTTTACCAAATTCATTGATTAGGTCTAGTAGTTTTCTGGTAGCATATTTAGGATCCTGTATGTATAGTATCATGTCATCTTCTGCAAACAGTGACAGGTTTACTTCTTTTCTCATTTGGATTCCTTTTATTTCTTTTTCTTCTCTGATTGCTGTGGCTAAAATTTCCAAAACTATGTTGTATAATAATGGTGAAAGTGGACACCCTTGTCTGTTCCTGATGTTAGAGGAAATAGTTTCAGTTTTGCACGATTGAGAACAATGTTGGCTGTGGGTTTGTCATATATGGCCTTTATTATGTTAAGTTCCCTCTATGCCTGCTTTCTGGAGGGTTTTTATCATAAATGGGTATTGAATTTTGTCAAAAGTTTTTTCTGCATCTATTGAGATGATCATATGGTAGTTCTCCTTCAATTTGTTAATATGTTTTATTACATTGATTGATTTGTGTATATTGAAGAATGCTTGCTTTCCCGGGATAAACCCCATTTGAGCATGGTGTATGATCCTTTAAATTTGCTGTTGGATTTTGTTTGTTAGTACTTTGTTGAGGATTTTTGTATCTATGTTCATCAGTGGTATTGGCCGGTAACTGTCTTGTTTGGTAATATCTTTGTCTGGTTTTGGTATCAGGGTGATAGTGGCCTTGTAGAATGAGTTTTGGAGAGTTCCTCCCTCTGCTATATTTTGGAAGAGTTTGAGAATGATAGGTGTTAACTATTCTCTAACTGTTTGATAGAATTTGCCTTTGAAGCCATCTGGTCCTGGACTTTTGTTCGTTGGAAGATTTTTAATCACAATCTCAGTTTCAGTGTTTGTGATTGGTCTGTTTATATTTTCTATTTCTTCCTGCTTCTGTCTCGTAGGTTGTGCTTTTCTAAGAATTTGTCCATTTCTTCCAGTTGTCCATTTTATTGGCATATAGTTGCTTGTAGTAATCTCTCATGATTCTTTGTATTTCTGCAGTGTCAGTTGTTACTTCTCCTTTTTCATTTCTAATTCTATTGATTTCAGTATTCTCCCTTCTTTTCTTGATGAGTCTGGCTAATGGCTTATCAATTTTATCTTCTCAAAGAACCAGCTTTTAGTTTTATTTATCTTTACTATTGTTTCCTTGATTTCTTTTTCATTTATTTCTGATCTGATCTTTATGATTTCTTTCCTTCTTCTAAATTTGGGGGGTTTTTTGTTCTTTCTTTAATTGCTTTAGGTGTCATGTTAGGTTGTTTATTTGAGATGTTTCTTGTTTCTTGAGGAAGGATTTTCTTGCTATAAACTTCCTTCTTAGAACTACTTTTGCTGCATTCCACAAGGTTTGTGTTTTCATGTTTTCATTGTCATTTGTTTCTAGGTATTTTTTTATTTCCTCTTTGATTTCTTCAGTGATCTCTTGGTTATTTAATAGTGTATTGTTTAGCTTCCATGTTTTTGTGTTCTTAACAGATGTTTTCCTGTAATGGATGTCTAGTCTCATAGTGTTGTGCTCAGAAGAGATACTTGATATGATTTCAGTTATCTTAAATTTACCAAGCCTTGATTTGTGACCCAGTATATGATGTATCCTGGAGAATGTTCCATGAGCTGTTGCAAAGTGTATTCTGTTGTTTTTGCATGAAATTTCCTATAAATATCAATTAAGTCCATCTTGTTTAATGTGTCATTTAAAGCTTGTGTTTCCTTTTTCATTTTCACTTTGGATCATATGTAAATTGGTGAAAGTGGGGTGTTAAAGTCCCCTACTATTATTGTGTTACTGTCGATTTCCCATTTTATGGCTGTTAGCATTTGCCTTATATGTTGATGTGCTCCTATGTTCGGTGCACAAATATTTACAATTGTTATATCTTCTTCTTGGATTTATCCCTTGATCATTATGTAGTGTCCTTCTTTGTCTCTTGTAGTAGTCTTTTTTTTAAAGTCAATTTTGTCTGATATGAGAATTGCTACCCCAGCTTTCTTTTGATTTCCATTTGCATGCAATATCTTTTTCCATCTCCTCACTTTCAGTCTGTATGTGTCCCAACGTCTGAAGTTGGTCTCTTGTAGACAGTATATGTATGGGTCTTGTGTCTGTGTCCATTCAGCCAGTCTATGTCTTTTGGTTGGAGAATTTAATACATTTACATTTAAGGTAATTTTTGATATGTATGTTCCTGTTACCATTTTCTTAATTGTTTTGGGTTTGTTATTGTAGGTCTTTTCCTTCTCTTGTGTTTCCTGCCTAGAGAAGTTCCTTTAGCATTTGTTGTAAAGTTGGTTTGGTGGTGCTGAATTTTCTAATCTTTTGCTTCTCTGTAATGGTTTTAACTTCTCCATCAAATCTGAATGAGATCCTTGCTGGTTAGAGTAATCTTGGTTGTAGGTTTTTCTCTTTCATCACTTTAAATATGTCCTGTCAGTCCCTTCTGGCTTGCAGAGTTTCTGCTGAAAGAGCAGCTGTTAACCTTATGGGGATTCCCTTATATGTTATTTGCTGCTTTTCCCTTGCTGCTTTCAATATTTTTTCTTTGTATTTAATTTTTGATAGTTTGATTAATATGTGTCTTGCTGTTTTTCTCCTTGGGTTTACCCTGTATGGGACTGTCTGCACCTCCTGGACTTGATTGACTATTTCCTTTTCTATATTAGGGAAGTTTTCAACTATAATCTCCTCAAATATTTTCTGTCCCTTTCTTTTTCTCTTCTTCTGGGCCCCCTATATTTCGAATGTTGGTGAGTTTAATGTTGTTCCAGAGGTCTCTGGGACTGTGTTCAATTCTTTTCATTTTTTTTCTTTATTCTACTGTGTGATAGTTTTTTTCACTATTTTACCTTCCAAGTCACTTATCCGTTCTTCTGCTTCAGTTATTCTGTTATTGTTTCCTTCTAGAGAATTTTTAATTTCATTTATTGTGTTCTTCATCATTGTTTGTTTACTCTTTAGTTTTTCTACTTGTTAAACGTTTTTTCTATTTTCTCCATTATATATCCAAGAATTTGGATCACCTTTACTATCATTATTCTGAATTCGTTTTCATGTAGGCTGCCTATTTCCTTGTCATTTGTTTGTTCTGGTGCATTTTTTCCTTGCTTGTTCATCTGTTATGTATTTCTCAGTCTTCCCATTTTGCTTAACTTACTACGTTTGGGGTCTCCTTTTTGCAGGTTGCAGTTTCGTAGTTCCCATTATTTTTGGTGTCTGTCCCCAGTGATAAGGTTATTTCAGTGGGTTGTGTAGGCTTCCTCATTGAGGGGGCTGGTGCCTGTGTTCTGGTGGATGAAGCTGCATCTTTTCTCTCTGGTGGGAAGAATCTTGTCCAGTGGTGTGTTTTGGGGTGTCTGTGAACTTAGTATGATTTTAGGCAGCCTCTTTGCTAATTGGTGGGGATGTGTTTACGCCTTGCTAGTTGTTTGGAATGGGGTGTCCAGCCCTGTAGCTTGCTGGTCATTGAGTAGAACTGGGTCTTTGCATTGAGATGGAGATCTCTTGGAGAGCTTTTGCAATCTGATATGACATGGACCTAGGAGGTCTGTGGTGGTCCAATGTCCTGAGTTCAGCTCTTCCAACCAGGAGGCTCAGGCTTGACACCCGGAGAGAACCCCAAGACCCCATCAGTCACATGGCTCAGAAGAAAAGGGAGAAAAAAAATGAAAATAAATAAAATTAAATTATTAAAATTAATAAAATTATTAAAAATTAATCAAAAAATTTTAAAAGGAAGACAGAAATAAGCTAGCAACCTAACCAATAAAGAATTCCACCAATGATAATAAGTGTTAAAAATTATACTTAAAATAAAAAAAGAAAGAAATGTGCAGACAGAAGCCTAGGACAAATGGTAAAAGCAAAGCTATACAGACAAAATCACACAGAGTAGCATACACATACACACTCAGCAAAAGGGAAAAAAGAAAAAAAAAAAATATATATATATATATAAATTAAAGGAAGAGAGCAACCAAATCAATAAACAAATCTACCAGTGGTAATAAGCTCTAAATACTAAACTAAGATAAACATAAAACCAGAAACAAATTAGATGCAGAAAGCAAACCCCAAGGCTACAGTTGCTCCCAAAGTCCACCACATCAATTCTGGTATGATTCATTGTCTATTCAGGTATTCCACAGATGCAGGGTACATCAAGTTGATTGTGGAGATTTAATCCACTGCTCCTGAGGCTGCTGGAAGAAATTTCCATTTCCCTTCTTTGTTCTCACAGCTCCTGGGGCTCAGCTCTGGATTTGGCCCCTCCTCTGCATGTAGGACACCTGAGGGCATCTGTTCCCCACCTAGACAGGATGGATTTAAAGTATTAGCTTATTAGGGGGTTCTGGCTCACTCAGGCTGGGGTGAGGGGTGGGTATGGAATGAAGGGCAAGCCTGAAATGGCAGAGGCCGGCCTGACACTGCAGCAGCCTGAGGCACCCTGTGTGTTCTCCCAGGGAAGTTGTCCCTGGATCACAGGACCCTAGCAGTGGCAGGCTGCACAGGCTCCAGGGAGAGGAGATGTGGATAGTGACCTGTGCTTGCACACAGGATTCTTGGTGGCTGCAGCAGCCTTAGTGTTTCATGCTGGTGTCTGGTGTCCACACTGATAGCTGCAGCTTATGTCTGTCTCTGGAGCTCGTTTAGGTGGTGCTCTGAATCCCCTTTCCTCATGCACCCCAAAACAATGGTCTCTTGCCTCTTAGGTCAATCCAGACTTTTTCCCTGACTCCCTCCCCATTATCTGTGGCACACTAGCCACCTTCAGACTGTGTTCATGCAGGCAACCCCAATCCTCTCCCTGGCATCTGACCTCCGAAGCCCAAACCTCAGGTCCCAACACCCACCCAACCTGTGGGTGAGCAGACAAGCCTCTCAGGCTGGTGAGTGCTGGTAGGCACCAATCCCCTGTGTGGGAATCTCTCTACTTTGCCCTCTACATGCCTTTTGCTGTGTTCTCCTCCATGGTTCTGAAGTTTCTGCCCTGCCCATCCCCTTGTCTCAACCAGTGAAGGGGCCTCCTAGTGTGTGGAAACTTTTCCTCCTTCACAGCTACCTCCCAGAGGTGCAGGTCCCATTCCTATTCTTTTGTCTCTGTTTTATCTTTTTACTTTTGTCCTACCCTTGTATGTGGAGACTTTCTTGCCTCTTGGCAAGTCTGAGGTCTTCTGCCAGAGTTCAGTAGCTGTTGTGCAGGAGTTGTTCCACAGGTAGATGTATTTTTGATGTTTTTGTGGGGAGGAGGGTGATTTCCACATCTTAATCCTCAACCATCTTGAAGGTCCTTCTAGTTATATAATTTTATCTTTAAAGATAGAGATTAAAAACACTGACCCTAGACACAGGCATCCCTGTGTTTGAGTCACAGCTCTGCCTCTCTTACTGGCTTTGTAATGTGGCACCACTTCCTTTACTTCACTCAAAAAAATATTTCTTGCTGTGTGGGCAGGCTGCCTTAGGACTGGCTGATCTAAGCTGAGCTCAGCATAATACTATGCTTCAAGCTGCATGTCTCTTGCATTTGGCCCCTTTTGATGGGTTGGAATCCGATTTGCACCAGCATTTCTATTCTACATCCCAGGTTTAAAAGGACAAGGGGAGCTATCTTATGGTGATAGCAGAAAAACAGCAATGCTTCTTTTGGCCAAGACTTGGAACTAGTGAATTAGCCCTTCTGCCCACATTTCATTGGCTAAAGTAAATATCAATACCAAATCAAAATTCTTGGGTTGGGAATGATGTTCTGTATCTAATTAGAGTGATTACAATGTCACAGAGCAGAATACATAGAAAGAGATAAAGAGCTGTGGCTAAAAATTCAATCTACGGTAGTAATCTACTACTCAGCAATTCCACTGCTAGTATAGACCAGATTGAGTCATATGTTACTAAAAGATAGGTATAACTACGCTCTGAACAGCACTTTTCACTATAGGCTTAACCTGGAAATAATCTAAATATTCATCACTAGTATAACTAACAAATAAATTGAAGTGCATTCATGTAATTTAATGTTATACAGCAGTAAAAATTTACCACTGTTATTAATATCATGGCTAAATATCACAAACATAATTTGCATGAAAAAAGCCAAAATAAAAACAATACACACTATATAATTGCATGCATATATTTTTTAAAATGGTGAAGTCAATATATGCTGGTAGGAGTTAGAATAATGGTTCCTCAGGCAAGGGGATGGGCAATAATCTGCTTCTAAATCTGGTTGTGGATACATGGGTACACCACTCCGAATTCACATATACACTTTGATGTGTATTTCTGTGATGTATGCTACCCTTTAATAATATGTGCTTAAAATTTAGGAAAGAACCAACTTGAAAAGGCTAAACTGAAAAGACAACAGAAAAGGATTAGTGGACAATGTAAGGTACATTGATATAAATTATGTATTTTAATATACAGAGTATTATTGTTTCCTAATTGTTTCCTACTCCATGAATACATTACAACACCATGAGGACAAGAACTATACCTCATTCATCCTTTCATTCCCTGAATGTTCAGAAAAATGTAAGTCATAGAGTGTTATTCACCAATTATATATTTAATTTAATTTTTTTTAATGTTCCACTTATAGTAAAATTAGGTACAATAAATATGAGTGAATAAATAAATTTCTACAATAATTTTGATTTCCCTCTGTAATCTGTTTCAATATGAGTTACTTCCTATTATTCCTAATAAGAAATTAACTTATACCAATATCCACTTGTATGCTGTTTTAGACATTCCTTCCTGTTATCTTTTGTGACCTGTCCTCCACCTAATAACACACTGGTTGGCTGTGGGCCATCTTGGCCCAGAGACAACACAGAACTTAAGAGATTTGACACTTAGAATGAACTACCTGTTTCCTCCTCTCCCCTCCTTCACAACTATTCCCCTTTCAAGTTGTGGCTTATCCTCCTAACTGCACAGGAGGAGGAATCTAGTGGATTTTGAAGCAGAACAACTGAGTAAAGGAAAACATGTTTGACTCTCATCCTATTGGCTTCTCTTGGGAGATGCCTGTAGAGAAAAGAAGTAAGATAAACTCCTCAAATTCAGACTGCCAGAGAGAAGACAAAGTGAAAATGTGGAAGAATACTGAGAATAACTTTAAAAGAAGAAACTATTGGGAAGAGGAGGGAAAGGAAAGATGGGTGATGTGGGATATCAGATGATTTTGAAGTGCACATTGGAGCAAGATAACAGAAATTGAAGTAAACCTGACAGGGCCTGAGTCACATTCATGTTGGTGGTGTGGAAGGGAGAAGAGATATGAGCAATTGGACTGGGATGTTTTGTTTTGTCATCCCTAACTCCTGAGGCCTTGAAGAGGTTGTAGAGTGGGAATTGCACGTGGGGAAAGTCTGGTCCAACTTAATCCAGAGGAATGATTCAGGTAAACTGGAGATCTGGGTGGGCTGAGAGTAGATAAATAAGCCTACACTTTCCACTTAAGCTATAAGGCTGATGTGTGATATGGTCACATTGTTTGATAGATCTTCTTTTATTCTGCTTGGATAGCCAATGATGATTTATGGTTTAACTAATATGATCAGTACTTCTACTGGAACTACTGTTGGAAATCACATCCTTCAGGTGTTTTATATTTGAGAACAATATGACTTGATTATGTTGTCTCTTGAATTAGCTAGTATGAATTTTAATGTTTAATTTTGAGAGTAAATTTAATATATATATTTGCTCACTATATACATTTCTGTATAATGACCCTTCCCAAATTCACATTAATATATCTTTACTTTACTTTGGTTCTAATTTCTTATATTTTTACATAATACATTTATGCTTGCCTTAATAGTACATATTTTAAGTCATCTCAAATCCCACATGGAATACAATAGAATCTTATAATTTAAGATTCTTTGGGTTGCAAATAAAAGATAATCTAACTTAAACTGGCAAACTAGCAAAAAATAAATCTCTTGGTTTAAGAAAGATGAAAAGTCCAGTGGTACAATGGTCCTAGCACCATATTTGGTAGAACTCAAAGAGTCATCCGCGGTCATCTGGATGTATCTCATAGCTCTTCTTATTCAGTCTTGGCTTCATTTTTAGCCTAAACTCAGCTGTCTCTGACAACATCAGCTCACAAAATCTAGTCCAGAGGAAGAAATAATTCACTTCTTTGGACGTGAAAACAAAAGATGGGAGACTGAATCTTGTTCCTGATTGAACAGACTTGGATCATATGCCCATCCTGAACCAAACATTATAACCAAACACTACAGGGAGAACTCAATGTCTTGACTGACTTAGTACAGATCATCTGCTCCCCCTGAAATTTCAGGATGAATCAGTTGGATGAGAATGAGAAAAAATGTTTTAAAAACAAAAGAAAGTCGAGGTACTATAAGTAGTGGGAGTAGCCATTTGTATTTCTTTTTTGAAAAAAAATCTCTACTCAGTTTCTTTACCAATTTTTAAATCAAGTTATTGTTTTTGCTATTGAGTTGTATGAGTTTCTTATACATTTTGGATATTAACCCCTTATCAGATACATTGTTTGCCAATCTGTTTCCTATTTCACAGACTGCCTTTTCATTTTGTTGATTGTTTCTTTGCTGTGCAGAAGCTTTTCAGTTTGATGTAATCCCACTTGTTGATTTTTGTTTTTGTTACTTGTGCTTATGGTGGCATTTCTAAATACTTGTTGCCAAGACAAATGTCAAGAAGCTTTCCCCCAATGTTTTCTTCTAAGAATTTTATGGTTTCAAGTCTCATGTTTAAATCTTAATCCATTTTGAAATGATTTTTGTGTATGGTATAGCATAAGGGTCTAATTTTATTCTTTGGCATGTTGCTATCCAGTTTTTCCCACAGTCATTTATAGAAGAGGTTATGGTTTCCCCATTTCGAAGACATACAAATAACCAACAGGTATATGAAACCTATTCACATTGCTAGTCATCAGGAATGTGAAAATTAAAACCATAGTGAGATTCACCTTATATCTGTTAGAATGACTATCATCAAAAAGACAAGATAACAAGTGTTGGTAAGGATGTGGAGAAAGGGGAACTCTGGTACACTGTTGGTGGTAATATAAATTAGTACAGCCATTAGGGAAAATAGTATGGAAGTTCCTCAAAAAACTAAAAATAAAACTACCATGTGATCCAGATATCCCACTTATTGGCATTTATAAAGAATTGAAATCAGAATCACAAAGAAATACCTGCATTCTCATGTTCATTACAGCACCATTCACAATGACCAAGATACGAACAGCTTAATGGTACACATCAAAGAAAATGGATTAAAAAATGTGGATACAAAAAAAAATGTAGATTAAAAACATAGAACACAGTGCTATTCAGCCTTAAAAAAGAAGTGAGATCTTCCATTTGCCACAATATGGTTGAACCTCAAGGATGTAATTCTAAGTGAAATAAGCTAGATACAGAAAGATAAATACTGCATGATCTCCTTGTGTCTGGAATCTAAAATAGTCAAACACATAGAAGTAGACAGTACAAGGGTGGTTGCCAGGGGCTGGGGAAGAGGGGGGAAATGTTAATTAAAGTGTACAAAATTTCAGCAATATAAGATAAGTTCTGGAGATATACTATATAGCATAGTACTTACAGGTAATAGTACTGTATTGTATACTTAAAATTTGCTAAGAAGATAGATCTTATGTTAAGTTTTCTTATCACAATTAATAATAATAGTAATAATAAAGTTGGTGAGAGAAAACTTTGGGAGGTGATGCATATGTCTATGGCTTTGATGGTGGTGATTGTTTCATGGGTGTATACTTACATCAAACTTATCAAGTTATATACACTAAATATGTACAGCTTTTTACATGTCAATAATACCTTAATGAAGTAGTTTTTTAAAAAATTACTGTGAGCTTGGACTGAATAATGGATATCAATAACAAAAAAATGTTCAGCATTCAGATTCAAATATATTAAAGTCCACTCTTCTTAATTCTTACTTCTTTATGGGCATTATTTCTTATTCTAAATTATTTTTTATTCTCATTTTGTTCTCACCTTTGCTCTTAATATCATTATTTCTTCATCTGTCGATACTTATGAGCTCCTATTAGGCACCAAGCCATTGGTAGGTGTCTTTAACATTCATTGACATGAGTGATGTCATTAATTCCTGGCTTAGCCACAAGGCAAGTGGAAACTAGAAACTTTGGAGATTAGAAAAGTAATAATGGTATTTTTGTTTAAACCAAAAGGTCATTTATATTATCAGGGTATCGCTGTCTCTGACCATTCATTCACCCAACATTCAGCACATATTTATTTAGTGACTCCTATATATAACAATACACTGCATTAGTTTCTGGATAATGGAATAGAGAGGTAGAAAAAAAAATGAATTCAGTGGTTAATGGTGAAATGAGTCTCCTTTCAGCTTATTCTGACTAGGACCTTCACTACAGAAAACAACTTTGCTCAGTTGGCCCTCTCAGCCCGACAGAAAGCTGCATTCCTAATCGTAAGTGCAAAAGGACATTTTAAGCTAAACAAACATATTTTATAATGTACCTATCATCATGAATTTTGTGTGTAATTACCTTTTCATCCCTTTGGTAACATAAAATTGAGAAATCAACTTAAAATTTGTCAAATTTTCAAAAATTGCTGCATCTGAGCATGGCTTAGAGCCTTCTACTCCCCAAGCCCTAATGCCCGGGCTCAATTTGAAGCAGTTTGGCATTTGATGACTTGCCTCTATTTTCCACAATCAACTCAGCTGTTTAATTAAACCCAGTGCAATGTCTCCATGGCAATGACTCTGGCATCAGGAGACCCACAGAACTGCCCTTTACCAATAAATTCAATGAAAGTGCCAACTGCTCTATGATCACTATTAGATATGACTTGTGGTCTTTGGTCAATTGGCACAAAAAGTTGAGAAGAAACAGGTTACATTTTATTTTGGTCGGGGTCTAAGTCCCCAGACCATCATCATATCTCTACCCCTGAGTAGAGATCAGTAGCTCCTGCCCCATTTTGATATTTTCCCTTCAACTTGCATTCCGTCTCCTGTATCCTCTGTGCCTCTGGCTTCTCTTAGGGACAGAGAGTGGCAAATGGGGGCCTATCCATGAATAACAGGCAACCATGTTGGACTGAGCACCTACAGCAATGAGAAACTGGACAATGGAGAGGGAATAAGAGTAAACATCTATCCCCCAGCAGGACCTGTCCTTTCACTGCTCAGGTAAGAGACACAGAAGGGAGATGGGCCCAAGCTGGTGCAATGCCAGTGAAAGAAAGAGATAGCCACAACTAAGAATGTGGACTCCAAATAATGTTAACCAGGATTAATGAAGCTTTAATGTGATTTTTTATAAAACTATGCATATAAATTTTATACATATCCTGAATTAACTGACTCACTGCTCTTCCTAAATTTACACAGACACTGTCTTGGTTCTGATTTAATTCAACGGTGCACTCAAAATTTTCCTCACAAAATCTTTTGTTTCCTTATAGTAAGAACATCTAACATGAGATCTACCCTCTTAGTAAATGTTTAAGTACACAGTAGCATAATGTTAGCTATAGGCACAATGTTGTACAGCAGATCTCTAGAATGTTTTCATCTCACATAACTGAAACTTTATATCCAATGAACAACCACTTCCTCTCTCTCCCTTCCCCCAAGCCCTGGCAACCACCATTCTACTTTCTTCTTCTATGAATATGACTATTTTAGATACCACATACAAATGGAATTTGTCCTTCTGTGACTGGCTTATTTCACTTAGCATAATGTCCTCCAGGTCCATCCATGCTGTCACACATGGCAGGATTTTCTTCTTTTTTAGGGCCAAATAATATTCCATTGTATGTATGTATGTATATATATATATATATATATATATATACAAAATCTTAAATCACAATCTTTTTTTTTTTTTTCAGAAATGGCTATATTAGGTGAGATCTAGAAAAAAAATTACAATACCTAATCCAGGTTTGAGAACTTAGGGAGTACTCTGAAAATAATTTTACTTGGCAGATATAAAGACACAGAAACCCTGTCTTTGGGGAACATAAAATCAGAGACAGTCAGAAACACTACCACAAGGTCATAGAGAGCAGACTCAGGAAGAGAGCCAAGTCAATATCTACATAATAAACATCTTCAGGAGGCAGCACAATACTGTGGGAATCCCATTCATCTGAAAAACAAAAGTCATCTTTTCTATTGCTAACACATTCACCGAGTTGCTTTCTGGTCTTGGGATATTCACAGTACTGAGGCTTAATTTCTTCTTCTGTCAAACGAGACTACTAGGCTAGATCTTTAAGGTATCCTACAGCTATAACACTTATGACCCCAGCTTTCTGGAGATCGAGTAAGAGACAAGGACGAAAAATGTAATATACCTTCCCTAGTTTGGGGGAAGGGAAATCATCTTTATCCTATTAAACCCTTCCTGAAATCAATGGAGTACACCAAGCAGTATGAGAGTAATATTCTCAAAACTGTCTTCCCCTTTTCAACTCTAAATTATAATTACAAAACTAACATTTGTGTAACACTTGACCATTGCAATGATATTTTCTCATTCATTTTGAAAAAACCTTGAAATTTAGATTAGCAGATATCAGAATGAATCCCATTATAAAGAAGAGTAAAGTGATTCAGACATGTTAAAGTCCTGGAGCTATTACACAGTGGAGCTGGGACTTGAGCCTGTAACAAAATTGTAACAGGAATCCTTTTCTTTAAGTACCTTCCTCTGAAAGGAGGGTGACAGAATGCTGTTTTCCCTTTCTCACCAACACACATACACACACACAAACATTTTACTCCTATGCAAATCAGAAGATCTATAGTCTAGTGCTAGTTTCCCAGCAGTGTGAACTTGAGTAGAGCTCACAAACACTTTGATTCTCAAATTACTCTTCTTTATAGTGAAGATATTAAAAGTAATACCTACTTCATGAGATCATGGTGGCCAAATGAGAAACTATGTATAACAGTATTTTCACCCTGTCTGCACTATGAAAAATGTGTGATAAATGATAATTCACATTATATTTCTATACAATGAATCTAAATTTTGGTTAATAAATTAATACCAAAATTATGTCCTATTTTTCTTCCTGGAAATATTAAAAGCAATACTGAGTACTGATACTTGGGATGATGATCCCTAAAGAAGTTAATTGAATTGAGTTGTTTGTTTTTGAGTTTGTGGCCCCATTGTAAAGGTTTTGGTAAAGAAAGAAAAGGAAGAAAAAGGGAGGAAAGGTGTGTCTCTCTTTTCACAGCCCTGTGTAAATTTAGGTATTTCCTTTGTAAAAGAGATGTATCTCTATGACAGCAAAACAGCAGGTACTTGTTCAATTCTGAAGGCAAATCAACATTAAGGAAAATATTAATCAGCTTTATCCCAATGTTTACATAAATAGTGCCACCGAGGCTCAGTCTACATTTTTATCAAAATGTTTATAGATAATATTCAAATACTATTTTTTCTTCAAAGATTTCCATGAAATTGTTTGTTTTTTCCTCAACATTTTCAGACACTTTTTGCTTGTTTCTTTATGGTGTTTATGATAGTCTGTCTTGTAATATGGCTAACTATTTGATTCTCTCTCCTCTGAGAAAGGAAAAATTATTTTATTCACATTTATAACCACAGTGCTTAAAACATAAAATGATAAAATCATAAAATATGAGAATTATGAAACAATCTACTCCAAATTTTAAGAGCTCAATAAAGAGTTGAGGTTGATTTCTAAATATGTAAATTAAAACATATATAAAGTAGGCATCATTGTGGCACATATATACAATGGAATATTAGTCAGCCATAAAAAGAAACAAAATTGAGCTATTTGTAATGAGGTGGATAGACCTAGAGTCTGTCATACAGAGTGAAGTAAGTCAGAAAGAGAAAGACAAATACCGTATGCTAACACATATATATGGAATTTAAGGGGAAAAAAATGTCATGAAGAACTTAGGGGTAAGACAGGAATAAAGACACAGACCTACTGGAGAACGGACTTAAGGATTTGGGGAGGGGGAAGAGTGAGCTGTGACAAAGCGAGAGAGAGGCATGGACATATATACACTAACAAACGTAAGGCAGATAGCTAGTGGAAAGCAGCCGCATGGCACAGGGATATCAACTTGGTGCTTTGTGACCTCCTGGAGGGGTGGGATAGGGAGTGTGGGAGGGAGGGAGGTGCAAGAGGGAAGAGATATGGGAACATATGTATATATATAACTGATTCACTTTGTTATAAAGCAGAAACTAACACACAATTGTAAAACAATTATACCCCAATAAAGATGTTAAAAAAATAAAATAATAATAAAAAAAATTATAACCTCAGTTACTTTAAAAAAACAAAAAAGGCATCATTGATAATTATAGAGTGTCCATAATGAAAAACCTCTACATTGTCATTTGTATGTGATTAAGTTTAACTACGTTTTATATTCTATGTTTATCCTATAACCCACCCCCAAAATAGAAAATTTAGGATACCTCCTTTGCTTTCTACCAGGTATAGATAACTGTCTGGGTGACTCTGACTACAGAACAACCAGATACCAAAGAACTTGTATGGAACTTCAAGATCAGTAACACTTGCTTCCCTTCCAGTGCAGAACAGGACTCCATGTAAAACCTAGTTATTTTTAATCAAGCTTGAAGAATTCAGAAAAATGTTAATCTCTCTTAAATCCACCCCCACCCTCAAGAAAGTACAGAAAGGCAGCTTCAACAACTTGCCATGAGTTAAATGCTCATTATATCATCGATGAAAATATTTCTGATTTTAATCCCTGTATAACCACAATAAAGTGATTAGAGGGAAATATTTATTGAGCACTCACTATGTACTGAATTAGTCTCTTCTGTATACATGATTTCAATTAACTTTCACTGTAACCTGGAAGGTAGGAATTACTTTTCTCACCATACAAATGAGAAAATGGAGCTTAGAGAATTTAAGATCTTACCAAAAGAAAATGCCAGAGTCAGGATTAAAGCTTATATCTAAGTTCAAAACTCCTACATTTTATTCCTATATTACTCAATTTTACATGTGTTTGTAAGGGTAAAATTCAAGATTATATAGGTAGAAATTTATTAGTAGTCCTGAGAATTGAGGATCCTGGAATTAGAAAGATAACAGTAATTATTTATTAATAAATATACCTTTCAGGCAATAAAAATCCTGTGTTAAGTACTGAACAAAGAACCAGGGGGATAAGATGGAGAAAGAGAAGATTTGTCTCTTTCACAAGGTTTGGGTTGGGGAGATGAGAAGGCATAACTATAGAATCAGAAAATATAAGGGACAGGGCAGCATTTTACAGAAGACAGGAGATGTAACTGTGGTTACCTGAACTCTTACACATCTGTATGAAAGTCATAGAAATTAAATAGTGCTCAGACTCATGATATTTTTCCAAGAATGCTTTAATTCAACATTTCTATAACAGATGTCAATAAACTCAGCAATAAATACAAAATAAATTTTCCAAGGCTACACAAAAGAAATTGTCTCCTCAGTTTTCTCACAATTGCAAATGCATATCTATTACTTCAACCACATCGTTTTATAACAATCTCTTCTTTTGAATACGTCTCACCTTTGAAATGTGAGCAACTTGAGGGCTTGGACCAAATCTTTTATATGGACCAAATCTTTTAACACATACCTAGCGCCTGACACATTGTTGTATTCATTCTCATTAATAATTGTTGAATAGTGCCTGATATTCTTGATTTAGTGGTTCTCGTCTAAGGTAGAGTATGATGACATTAATTTTTGTTATTAATATCAGCTAAGATATAATTTTGAAAGGTATACTTTTTAAAATGGGATAAACTCAAGGTCACTTTACAATTTCCCTCCCATTTATTTGCATTCTGGTATGTTCTAGACAGTTGCAAATGTACTAGGAATTGAGAATAAATCTATGTACATAGAATTCCAGTGACCAGATGCTCTTTTCAGTGCTAGTTTTCTATTATAAACTGAGATTTTCCTTTTGCTTTGAAAGGGTAAAACTTAGTTCCATGTAGTACAGAAATATTTAGAAATTTATGATCTTGTACAATCTTCATGGCCAGGATCAGGGAACACTGAAGATTCTCTTACTCTGTGAGTTCTGGGAAGAACATGGTGATGTGAATGTGGTATGTAACAACATACCATGTTAGCTTTTTTTATTTATATGACAATTTTTATTGAGAAATTATTAGGCAATTAAAATGGTTCTAGATGCTGAGGAGAATTTAGATTAAAATGCTTACGATTCTCTTCTTACCCTCAAGGATAAAACTCAATGGAAAAGAAAAAAAAACACACTATCTCAAACTTAAATAAATAACAAATCAAATTGGCAATCAATGTCTTATGTGAATTCTGAGGAATAAACAACTCCTTTATGAGGACATTCCAAGGAAGCTTCCAAAAAAAAAAAAAATAGACTTTGTTGAGGCTTCAGAATAATGGTAAAATATTTGTAAAGAAAAAACTGGTTAACAAATTAACATGAGCAACGAATAGAGGCAAGGAAGAATACAGCATATTGCACAACAGTGATGCATCCCATAATGTCTATGAGTAAACACTGAAACATTGTTTAGCTCCCAAAAGGAGACCTTAAAAACCATAAAGACTTTGCACTTTGTGCTATAGCCATGAGTAAAATTTTTGAAGAGGTGAGCAATAGAATACAATTTATATTTCAGAAGATCAGTCTGACATCAGGGGAAAGATGGACTGAAGAGATGTGAGAATGGTGATGGGAAAGATAACCATAAGGTGATTTTTGTAGGCGTTAATGAAAGGTGATGAAAATGGACAAGAGGCTTGAAGAAAGATTGGGGTTCTGTCTGTAGGAAGAAAGAATCTGAGATAGGCATTGGAGGATGTGTAGAAGTATTCCATCTTGGAGAACTTTTTCCAGATTTGGGAACAGAATACATATACAGAAGCAAGAGTCAGCTTAATGAGCATTTAAGAAGGTGGAGTTGATGATCCATGTCAGGAAGTAAGGCAAAAAGAGTTGGATAGAATGTAGGTCTAGAATATGGAGAGATTAAACTAAGAGTAGACATTTAGGTATAAGCAGAGGAATAATGAAAAACTATTGAAGATTATATATAAAGTCATAAATAAGGTAATATATAAATGTAGTGCATTCAGATGATTTATTTTGCAGCTGCAGGAAAGTGGGAGAATATGAAGGCAATAAAATTGAATGGGCTAGCTTTGCAGAGTAAACTTAGAGTAAGAGGCTGAGAATTTTAATAGCAGCCTCATCCTTGGAATGGAGATGAAGGAATAGTTAAATCTGAGAAATGTCAAGCAAATTTTCCTATAGTATTAAAAATACTGGGGAGACTCAAAGTTGGATGCACACTTTGAATAATTTTAGATACTTCTTCATGTCTTACAAAAACTGGAAAGAGGAGGAATGAATTAGAACTCAAAACCTGAGATCACATGATATGATGATCAATATAGTGATCATTCTAATGATTCTTCTAGTTTTCAGGGTGTTTTCTTGGCACTTTCTTCTCTCTCAGATTGTCTCCTGATGATCTGCCTTCCACGGAGTGGGTCAATGAGACCTTGGTGAGAGAGTTTGTCTTCCTCGGCTTCTCATCTCTGGCTGGGCGGCAACGGCTGCTCTTCATTGTCTTCCTGCTCGTCTACATGTTCACCCTGGGCACCAATGCCATCATCATTTCCACCATTGTCCTGGACAGAGCCCTCCACACCCCTATGTACTTCTTCCTTGCTGGACTCTCCTGCTCTGAGACTTGCTACACCTTCGTCATTGTACCCAAGATTCTGGTTGACCTGCTAGCACAGAAGAAGACCATCTCCTTCTTGGGCTGTTCTATCCAGATGTTTTCCTTCCTCTTCCTAGGTTGCTCACACTCCTTCCTGATGGCAGCCATGGGTTATGATCACTATATGGCCATCTGTAACCCTCTGCGTTACACAGTGCTCATGGGTTATGGGGTGTGTGTGGGACTTGTGGCTGCTGCCTGTGCCTGAGGCTTCACTGTCTCACTGGTCACCACCTCTCTGGTATTTCACTTGCCATTCCACTCCTCCAACCAACTACACCACTTCTTCTGTGACATTTCTCCTGTTCTCCATGTAGCATCCCACCATACCCACTTTAGTCAGTTTGTCATTATCATGCTCTGTGCATTGGTCCTGGTTATCCCCCTGTTATTGATTTTGGTATCCTGCATTCACATCATCTCTGCTATACTCCAGTTTCCTTCCACATTAGGCAAGTACAAAGCTTTTTCCACCTGTGCTTCTCACCTCATTATTGTCATTGTCCATTATGGCTGTGCCTCCTTTATCTAACTAAGGCCTAAGTCCAACTACTCCTCAAGCCAGGATGCTCTCATATCAGTATCCTACACTATCCTAACTCCATTGTTCAATCCTATGATTTACAGCTTGAGAAAAAAAGAGTTCAAATCAGCTCTTCAAAGAGTTGTGGGAAGAACAATTTCTCTGCCACGACATTAATCTAGATTCTGCTCTTTTCAAGTAATAAAACATAAAGTATGTGGGAAAAAATTCCCTGAGCAAAAATGATCAAGCAATTGAGAACAGTGTTCAAGAACAGAGATCATTTCTCATTTATTTCCAAATATAAAAATAAAAAATAATAGCTTCTTGCCATGATCACATAAATTATTGCCTATTGAAGTTTTTTCAATTGATCAAAAAATTATGGATGGCTAACATTAGGATGTAGGAATACAATTACATGTTCAGAATTCTAGGCTCTGGCAAATGCCATTACCCAATCTCAGCCAGAATGGAAACCAATCCTACAAAATATTGTGCAACCCTAACTCTCCTGTCTCTATATCTCTCCCTTTTCTGGATGTTTCCTGAGTCTCAGTCTTTCAGTATAGTCAGATAACAGTTTTTAAATGAGATAACATTTGTAAAGTTATAATATTTGGTGCATAAGTTATATCTAATTAATGTTCAAATAAGAAAATTATACAAAAAGTTTTCCACCTCTATGTTTCTATTACTGGGAGCTGGGTTTTTTTCTGATTTTTTTACACATTGGTACAAATCTAATTTGGTCAGCATTCCTTAAAGATATTCACAAGGGCATAGGTTAAAGAGAAGACCTAAAATCATGCAGAGTTGTCAGGAAAGGCAGGTTAAGCTTAAACCCATTTTATTAAATAGTAACCAAATACAAAAGTCTGTGTAAAGAGCAAACAGTTTCTGTTGCACGAATCTCCGGAGTTGTCATGTGCATTTCCAGCTAGAATTCGAATTAGACATTTTAGTTATCTCTCCTTCCAACAGAAAGGAGAGCAGACAAGGAGCTCCATGAAGAGAGCTTCTTCCTTGCTTTATATATTTTTTTCAAGATCAAGTTGTTAATAAAGGTCTTCTGACTGAATCATTTAATTTCTTAGTCTTTTCTTCCACCAGTTTCCTCATCAATGACATATATTTTCAGGGGTTGAAGGAAGAGGGAAGGAACTGGATGTTTTATTCACGGGCCCTCTTTTATTGTGGAGTGCTGAGCTTGTCTGCTAAGAATATAATTTCTTCCATTTCTCTGAAGCTTGAGACTTCCTGAGGGTGGGGCCTGAAGGTCACAGAGACCAAAACAAATTTAATTTCTTTGGCCACCAACTTCTCTTTTTCCTTGGGCCCATTGCTCACCCAGACTTCTAGCCTATCAAGTCATCTCATGAAAAGGAAATAAACTGATAACCCTTAATGTGAATCAGTTTAATGTGTTAATTTTTCAAATTTACATTTATGGGCCTCTGTTTTAAAATGTCACCATATTTGAACTTTAGAGCATCCCTTGGAAGTGTATATTATAACCTACTTTTTATAGATGATAAAACTGACACTCAGAAAATTAAAATGTCTTTCCTATTACTGAGTAGAATTAATACTGATTCCACAACACTCACTTCCTTTTTTAATGCTCCTGCAATGCTCTCACATGACCCTTTGTGAAGACTATGATTTTCTTAATTAATGGAGTTCAAAATGCATAAGTATTCATCTTCAACAGTAGGTTAAACCATATGACATCTGTAGAAAATATATACTGATAAGTATGAGGTAAATGGCCTTTATATCATATGGTATAGTTAATCCCTATCCTAATGTAATATGGTGTTGAGAGAAGGGGAACAAGAAAAACTCCCAACTTTTGCTTTGTTCTTTTCCAAGACTTGTGGCTACCATCATTTTGAGCCAGATAGCAGAACACCCACAAGTGGGTAGGATCACTGTTTGTTAGAAGGTTATGTATATTAGAATGACTCTCCTTCTGGCATTTTATTCTGCCTCTTTTTATTTTTTCATGTGACCAAAGAATTAATTTGGCTTTGGGCCTGTGCTCATGGGTTAGAACTAAACATCTTGCTCTCCTTCCTCTTTTCACACACACGCGCACACACACACACACACACACACACACACACCCTTGGTTAATTTTAGCTCCCCTTTTTAGTCGTATGTAACTTGCAGGAAAGAGATAAGATCTTTGGATTTGGGGTTGGCTTTAGCGAGAAAATAAAGCCCCTTCAGCCTTCAACTAGGCCACGTATTCCAGCTGAACTTACAGAGAAATCTGCACTTAAGTTTCAGGCATAAATTCAACCAATAATAATAAATTGGTATGTTTATTTCCTATTCATTATTGTCTCATATATATAAATAAATATATAAATATATATATAAATATATATATATAAATAAATAAATATATATATATATATATATATATATATATATATATATATATATATATATATATAT
>NW_006785665.1:85598-148349 GCF_000442215.2 Lipotes vexillifer
GAATACACTGGGAAAGCTTAAACCAAGGCAGAATTAGGGAATTCTGTGGGAATTAGGGAATTTCTGTGACCTTGGCCATGATATAATATAGTTGCACTGAAATTGCAACTATCAGGTTGGCCTTGATATTAGGACTGATTTTCTAAGACACTCTTTATCATTGAACAGATGGACCAATTATGATTCAAGAAAATGTAATTTTCAGGATCTCAACCTAAGTTATATATAAAGTAGAGAATAGTGAATTACAGCTGAGAGACAACAGTTAAATAACTCCACAGAGACATTTACATTGAGAAAGATGAATAAGTTTATGCTTAGCAAACACAAAGATTCTCCTGCCTCAAGGATATATATTCCATATAAGTCAGTGAAAGTTTATTAAAAACACATAGATTTTTGTTTTCCTAATCAGTGATATAAAAAAAAAAAAGACATTCACAAAGATTAAGAGTTGATAGCTTGATTGGGTAGATACATTCAGAGAAAAAAATTCAATGCATTTTTTCTAAATTCCTGACTGTCCTTTTATCTTCCCTGGTGATTTTAATGAGCTACTAATAGTTTCAGACATTTTCAGAAAACCAGCCATTATAAAATAAAACATTAATTCTACTTGTGCTAGCTTAGTTCTGCTAGCACAAGTTTCTCCTAGACATCTTTCATTTGAGAAGACAATTCCTCAGAAAAGCACACATGCACACTTTTATATGTGTAGAGCCATCCTCTTTCTACGATCCTTGTAATTAAAATGTGACTGTGGCACAAGTGTACTTGTCTCAATAAGGCATTGAGCCCAGTGACCAGAAATACATTCCATATATAACTAATAGGAAGAAGGTGATCAGCTCATTGCAAAAATAAGACTCTAAAAATCCCCAACTTCTAGCAAAATATCCCTTGTCATTTCTTCACTGACTCAACTTTCATGCATTAATTGAAACTCATTCAATACTCATGAAGTAACTTCCTATACTTCCTCCTGCCAAAAAAATAAACCTTCCATACTTCCTGAGATGATTTTCCAACCATTTCACTTCATCTTGCACTTTTCCTTATGGAAAATCTTTTGGAACTTAATTTCAGTTTTTGCATTTTCACTCCTTATGTCCCAGCCAAGAAAGTTGCCCATTTCCCTTGATCAATCTTTATTAGCAAGATGGAAAGAACTTGTATCAAAAAATAAATTAAAAAAAAAAAACCATAATGCAGTAATCATTCCAGGGGACTTGATAACACAACTGCAGAGCAGATGTTTTATCTATCTGGGCTTGGCAAGAGACCAAAAGAGGCATCATTGGTAACAATCAGTGGTTCAACAGCTCAGAAGGAATTTGTAGAAGTGAACTCTACAGAGAGTGATCCAGGGTAGTAGAAAGATGTACTAGGAACCCTATATGTGCCTATAGGACTCTGAAAAGTTTAAGAGTAAATCCCTAAACAGAGTACAAATGAAGATATCAAGAGGAAAGTGTTAGGTCTGGGATATATGAGTTCCTTTGGAACCTCAACATAACTGTGTGAAAAGATCAAAGGAAGGTGTTTGCAAAAATGGGAAATTTTACTTATTTTCCTTGGAAAACATTTAGAAATACATTTAACAATTTCTAGTCGAGACCTATTAGAATGAAGCTGTAAAGAAACTTTTCTGAGGGATACAGAATAAAACGAATAAACATAGAGATACTTTATAAAAGGACAGGATGTCTCAATTTTGTAGCGATACCAATTGTCCTTATTTCATCTTTAAATCCAAATCAATTCCACTCAAATATCCATTGCTAGATAATATGATAAATATTCTCAAATTTCAAATAAAATACTAATCATGAATCCCCCAACCCCCCTTTATATACATATATAGAGGAATATATTTCTGTATGTGTGTCTTTGTGTGTATTCAATTTCTTTAAAATTTTTGAGATAAGCTAAGTCAGGACTTTCAGCCCTCTACTACATTTATAAACACTGAATATAGCAGAGATTACATAAAATTTTATTATCACACTGCAGGTACATGGCAGATAATCCACTCTCTTACCCCTTTCCTAGAGCTCATTTCAATTTTCACTCCATGGGTATGTCCAGTGCCACTGTCCCTGCTGCTTCCTGCTATGACTAAGGAACTAGCATTGCCCCAACAATGGTGAAAACTATTTCCCATACCTTGTCACACACACCCCTGGACACCATGACCCTCTCCCTGTGCAGTGACATAGAAGTCAATTCTGTGGATAACCTCATAAATCAACCAGAACTATTGCCTCTCCCTCACTTCCCACACTGCCTGGGGCCATCCAAAGGAAAAATTTGCAAGGAAGGAGGCCCCTTTTTATGTCATGAAGTTAGTCTGTGACCTAGAAAATTACTAAGAGTAAATTACTTTCTTACTTTGGGCCCCAGACTACTCATCTGTAAAATAAGGAGATTGGTGCCTTCTCCTATATTGGTCTATGTCTTCATTTAAATGAGATAAAGACGAGACTATTTTGTATAGTATTACGTATAGTAGAAAGATAAACAGTTAAGTGTAATAATTATTTGGTAGTAATTGATCTTCCTAGGTCACTAAACTGCTCCTAAAATCTCTGTTGCTATTAGTCTCTCCACTACTAAATTGACCGTGCTTATGGATCTCAACCTAAGAAAACATCAGATCAAATTCCTCTCTTTCTCAAAACTTCAAAAGTTCACAATTTACAACCAATAAAAGTAAGAATTTAGGGATGGCCATAAGGTCCTCCACGAACTGTCCTCATATCTCTCTCTCCTCACATCTGCCTCTCCAGCCATCTCATTCTACTCAGAGTTCCTAAATATGCAAAACATATTTATACCACATGTTCTGTATTAGTTTGCTAAGGCTGCCATAGCAAAGTACCATAGACCTGGCTAGTTAAACAACAGAAATTTATTTTTTCACAGTCTGAAAGCTAGAAATCTAATTCAAAATGTCATCAGGGCTGGTTTCTTCTGTGGCCTTTCTCCTTGACTTCTTTTTGGCTATCTTCTGCCTATGTCTTCATATCGTCTTCTCTCTATAATTCCGTGTTCAAATTTCCTCTTTATAAAAAAAATTTCCTCTTCTTATAGAGATGTCAGTCATCTCTAATGACCATTCTAATGACTTAATTTTAACTTCATTGGCTCTTTAAAAACCCTATTCTCAAATACAGTCACATTCTGAGGTACCAGTGGTTAAGACTTCAACATATGAATTTTAGAGGGACACAATTCAACCTGTAACACAATTATTTATTTTAAAATACCCCCCATTTCTTTTTTTTTTTTTGATGTATTGGTATTTATTGGAAAGAAACATGGTCCTCTCACACACCTGAGGGCAGGAAGCGAAGGCAGGTTGTCGGGAGGAAGGAGATGGGGAGTCTGAGCCCCCATTTCTATTAAACAAATTTTTGTTAATTAGTTGCAGTGAAAAAATATCATTTGCTCTCTCTTCCAACAGCAGGATTCTTAGTGGTTTACTTCGCATTTTTTAAATTAAAATATATTGTTATTTCAAAATAAATGTAAAACTATCTAAATAACATATGATCCTCAGAATAATAAAAAGTACCAATATATAAAATAGATCCTGAAATGTCCTCTCTTCCTCAACTTTCTTATCCTTGAATTTCCACTATTTATGGTTAGACTGATTATAAATATATACACATGCACACACAAACACACATCACTTAGAGAGAGAGAGAGACATGATAGATAGATACGTAGACAGAAAAATAGATAGATATCTGATATCTATCTTTAAATTATTCTGCAACTTATTTTTTATGCAAGAGTATATTATGAACCACTTTCAAGTCTGTATTCATGGTTGGATCTGACTTTTTTAGTTAAGAGATAATTCGCATACTACAATATTTACTATTTTAAAATGTTGATTCAATGGATTTTAGTATATTCACAGAATTGGGCAGCCATCACCACTATCTAATTCCAGAACATTTCACTAGCCTGAAAAGAAACCCCATATGCTTTAGCAGTCAAATCCTCTTTCCCCAGCAACCTCTACTCTACTTTCTGTCTCTATAGATTTGCCTATCCTAAACATTTTATACAAATGGAATCATATTATATGTGGTCTTTTGCATATGGTTCTTTTTACCTAGCATAAGGGTCATCTATGTTGTAACACATATCAGGGCTTCATGCCTTTTAATGGCTGAATAATATTTCATTGCATAGGTATACCAAATTTATTTATCCATTCATCAACAACAGTTGGCATTTGGGTAGTTCCCACATTTTAGTTATTATGTGTGATGTTTCTGTGAAGAATCATGTACAAGTTTTTGGGTAAACATATGTATTTAATTCTCTTGAGCATGCACATAGGAGTGGAAATACTAGGTCGTATTGTAATTCTATTTGTAACTTTTTGAGGAACTATCAAATTGTTGTCCACAGCAGCTGCACTAATTTACATTCCCACCAGAAATGTATGAGTCCCAATTTCTCCATTTCCTTGCCAACACTTGGTATTTTCTGCATTATTATTATTAGTAGTAGTAGTAGTATTGCCATCCTAGTAGATGTGAAGTTGTATGTCATGGTTTTGATTAGTATTTCCCCAGCGACTAATACTGTTGACCATTTTTTCCTGTGCTTATTAGAGATTTGCATGTATTCTTTAGAGACTATTTAAATCCTTTACTCATTTTTAGAACTGTGTTTTCTTTCTTATACTGATAGCAACATACCTTTGATTGTATAAAAACCTCCATTCTTTTACTCCCTCTCCTTTAAGTTTTTAATGTCAAAATTAACCCTTTTTATATTTTGCATTCATGAAGAAATTATAGTAGTTATACTCATTCTAATTCTCTTCTTTAACTTTTATACTACAGTTGAATAGTTAACACAATATCATATTACAAAATTCAAAATTTCTAAATCTGACTAGATATTTACTTTTTCCAGTGTGTTGTATTTTTTCATATATTTTCATATTACTAATCATCACCCTTTCATTTCAGCTTAAAGAACTCCTTTCAGCATTTCAGCATTTTTTTGTAAGGCAGGTCTAGTGGTGATTGATGAACTCCCCCAGCTTTTGTTTATTTGGAAAAATCTTTATTTCTCCTCTGTTTCTGAAGAATAACTTTGCCAGATAGAGTACGTTTGGCTGGCTTTTTTTCTTAATTCAGCACTTTGAATATATCATTCTGCTCTCTCCTGGCCTGTAAATTTTCTGCTGAGGAATCTGCTGATCGCCTAATGGGGGTTACTTTGTAGGTTGCAATCTTTATTTTTTTGCAGCTTTTAGTATCCTCTCTTTGTTTTTGATTTTTGAAAGTTTATTATAATGTGTCTTGGAGAAGATCATTCTGAATTGAAATAATGGGGTAATGTATTAGCTTCATGAACTTGGGTGTCCAAGTCTCTCCCAAGGTTTGAGAAGGTCTCAACTATTATTTCTTCAGATGAATTTTCTGTCCTCTTCCCCTGTCTTCTCTTTCTAGAAATCCGATGATTCTGAGATTTGTTCTTTTGATGATGTCCATTAGATCACATAGGCTTTCTTTGCTATTTTCATACTTTTTCCTTTGTTCTCTGAGTTATTTCAAAGTTCCTATTCTCTAACTCACTGAGCCCATCTTCTGTTTGTGCTACTCTGCTGTTGATGTTCTTTACTGCATTTTAATTTCATTCATTAAATTCCTAAGCATCAGAATTTCTGTACAACTCTCTTTTCTTAATGACATATCTCTTTGTTAAATTTCTCATTTTGTTTCTGTATTGTTCTCTTGATTTTGTTGAGTTGTCTTTGTGTGTTTTCTTTTAGCTCATTAAGCTTCTTCAAATAAGTTGCTTTGAATTATTTATTGGGCAAATCACATATCTCTGTGTCTTTGGGTTCACTTACTAGAGGATTACTGTGATCATTTGATCATGTCATGTTTCCTTGTTTCATTGCGTATCTTGGAGATTTACATTGCTACTTTCACATTTGAAGTAGCTGTCATCTTCCCCATTCCTTACTAGCCATCTTCAGGTGGAAGATACTTTTTGTTGGTCTTACTTATATCCTGGGCTTTCCTGACCTTGCATGGATACACCTGCTCCATGCTCCATCTTGTAGCAGAATTCTTCTTTTAACAGCTTTATTGAGACATAATTCATGTACCATATATGCCAACCATGTAAAGAGTCCAATTAAATGGCTTTTAGTATATTCACATAGTTATACACCCATCACTACAATCAATTTTAGAACATTTTATTAGTCTAAGAAGTTAATCCACACTTTTAGCCAACATGCCCAATCTTCCCACCCCACCCTCATTCTTAGGCAATTACTAACCTACTTTCCATCTATATAGATTTGCTGTTCTGGACATGTCATATAAATGGAATCATATATGATGTGGTCCTACATGACTGGCTTTTTTCACTTAGGATGCTTTCAAGGTTCATCCAATATTACAGCTTGTATCAATACTTCATTTCTTTTTATGTAACAGAATTCTTAAGTTTGTATGTTTTCTCTTGATCTTACAACACGTCAGATCAGATATTGGAAACTTCTATTTTATTTTCCTGAAGGTGGTGCTGTAGCTCAACTTTGTGCTTTCTCCCTTGTTCATAGATGCTCTTCTGTTTTCTGTTTGCCCTCCCTGTCTACCTTAGCTTACTCTCACAGACACTTCAGGAACATTCACAAGGAGCTGGCTGAAGAGTTGAGGGAGATTTGGGTTTGGCACTTGGGGTATTGGGGGTGCCCATGGGCCAGTTGTGGGGATCCTCAAGGGAGGTTTTCCCAGCAGCTTGTGGGTGGACTTACTGCTACAGTCTTGAACACAGTCAACAGAAACCACATCCCTTAAATGCTCTCTCGTATTTTTATCTGCCTTTCCTGATCTCTTCTCCCTACCCAGTCATGAAAGTCTTGCCTGTACCCTGGGTGCTCTGGGACAGAAAAAGTTTTCTCCAGCAGCATCCCACACAGCTGGGGAACCTGGACACTCAGTCATTTCTCTCCCTTTTCCCTCAGGAGAGGTTGTTGTCAGCTAGTTCAGTCCCAAGTTGTGCAACCTTGGGGGACAGGTGGCACTGACAAATTTCTTCTTACACTGTCCAATGCACCTGTTTTGTGTTTGTTTTTGTTTTTGTATTTGCTCGCTGATATCTCTCCTCTGTAAACCAGGACTTCTACAAAGCCTCTTTTACCCATGGGTGTATGTCCAAATCAACACTTTGCAGGTGCTCCCCTACTGCAATGAAGAGGGGCTGAAGCCAGTTCACAGACATCGGCCATTTCCATAACGCATAAAAAGGTTTATCTACCTGTTATCCAATGCACAGGTGGGAAAAACTCCTCCTGGATACTTTGGTGTATGATACTGGATCCCCCAACTCCCTGAGAGGTACTTTTGTTCATGGATGGATACTGAATTTTAACTCATAAAAGGTGACAAAAAGGAAGGACAATTTATGCCTCCATAATGTTCTTCCTCACCTCTCTCATGTATTTGCTTGAATGACGCCTTCTTAAAGAGGTCTTCTTGGACACTCTATTTAAAATCATCACCCCCAACACCTCTGCTTTTTACCTTGCTCCACTTTTTTCCCATAGCACACATAATCTTCTTACATATAATTTACTAATATATCCTGCTTATCGTTTAGGTTTTATGTCTCTGCAGTAGAATAGAAGCTCCATGAAGGCAGGATTTTTTTTATTTTTGTTTACTAATGTATCCTGTAACTAAAATAGTGCCTAACACTTAGTAAGTGTTCAGTAAACAGTAATTTATTGTTTTAAACATGGATAGTTTTGGAATTATAGAAAGAAAAAGATGTTTCTGTGTATGCAAACAAATGTGTACATTCTTGAAAGCCTAACTTTGTTTTAATTGATTTTTATTGGAGTATAGTTGATTTACAATGTTGTGTTAGTTTCTGCTGTACAGCAAAGTGAATCAGTTATATACGTATGAAATTTTTCTTTCTGTGTCTGACATACTTCACTCAGTATGACAATCTCTAGGTCCATCCATATTGCTGCAAATGGCATTATTTTGTTCTTTTTCGTGGCTGAGTAATATTCCATTGTATATATGTATCATATCTTCTTTATCCATTCGTCTAATGATGTCAGAGTTGCCAAGTTCAGACTTAGTTATAGTCTTTCTCTTTTACTAAAATAACCTTGAAGAAAGCTTTCCTTGCCTGTTTAACATAGTCTGGCACCATTTTTACTTTGACATAGGGAATAGACAATAAGCACACTTGTCTCCAAAGAATAACAATATCACTCTCTTCTAAGCCTGTTCACTATAGAAACATTTAAAAAAAGATGAGTTAAATTAAAAAGTCATTCAGTGGGCCCACACATGAAGAGGATAATAGAAAATTAGACCTACAAAGTAGGATACACAAAAAATTTTAAAAAGCACTTTAGCATCAGGCTGCTGTAGAAAATATTCCAAGCACTAGTGATGGACACAAAACTCAGCCACTTTTTATGAAAGTTGATCAAGGCATTAAGTGTAAAGTCTGTTTCTGGAGCTTTCTATTTAACTATTACAACTTCCTGCAGTATAGAATTTAATTTCCTAATGTCTACATACTCTATATTCAGAAACATTAAATTTTAGATTGCACCTCTTAATTTTTTTAATGCTGTATGTGATGTAATAAAACAGCACTACTCTAGTTAATTGTATGTGCTGTCCTAACCAGAATAGAATATCTTTTTACCCCATGGTGAGTTTTTCTGAAATTCACAATTGAAGGGACATTTACATCCAGGAAGAAAATCCAGTGGGTAGGTGCAAAATGCCAATTAATGTATCCTGTCATTATTTTCAAATTATAAAACATAAAATCTGTGACAGGATGATATAAATAATTTCTCAAACAGGTAAAAAGGAACATTATAACAAAATGTCAAAAGTAGAAAAGATTAAATGGTAAAAATAGAGTGAAGAGATTTAGATAAGATTGGCCATGAGCAAGGACTATCATGAATTGGATCCATGAATGGGTTTAGATATTCTGTAAACTCCTTAAATTGTAAGCAAGTCTTCTCCCACTCATGTTCATGAGGATAATTTCATGTTTGGATATTGCTTTCAAAATACTGTCTGTTGTAACATGTGGACTAGAGTGATTAAGATGATTAACTATGGTCATAACACTGGTCAGGCCAAGTATTTGACTATTTTTACAAACAATAACATTCCAAACTCAATATTTACCAATAAACCTCATAATAACATCTTATTCTAGAGGAAAAGCAGACATTAGTGTCACATAAGTGACACTAATGTGAGCTTTTCTATATTGCAATTGAGGTACAAAAGCTGAGAGATGAAAGTGTGCCAACTACTCTCAAAAAATAAAAATGTTCAGTTAAAAAGATGTGGAACTACATTCTTTATAGTAGAAGAGCTATGTTTTTTACAAAATCTGAAATATAATATTTCAATTAAATAATTTTAGGGATCATTTCTTCCCCAACACTTTTCTAATAGCAACTTGGACATCCTTGTTTCTGAGACTGTATACCATGGGGTTTAATAGTGGAGTGACAAAAGTGTATGTCACCATTACCAGCCTGTCCTTTTTGGACACGTAGTTTGCTGTTGGTCTCAGGTAGATGTAGGAAGCACAACCACAGTGAGTAATAACAACAGTGAGGTGAGAGGCACAGGTGGAAAAGGCTTTCTGTCTGCCTTCAGCAGAGGGATTCTTCAGGATAGTCCTCAGAATGCAGATATAAGAAACACAGATGAATAAAAATGGGACCACAAGTACAAGAACCCCACAGATGAATATGAAAAACTCATGAACATCTGTATTTGTGCAAGCCAGATGAATGACTGGTGAGATGTCACAGAAATAATGGTTGACTTTGTTGGCACTACAGAAAGGAAGGCTGAAAACTAAATACACTACTGTTAGTGAGGCCAAGAATCCACCAATCCCACAGGTGGCTCCCAATTTTCCACACACCTGTCAACTCATAAGGATAGGGTAATGCAGAGGTTGACAAATGGCAGCATAATGATCATAGCCCATCACTCCCAATAGCAGGCAGTAGGTAATAGCAAAACCAAGGAAGAAGAACATTTGGATGGCACAACAGGTGAAGGAGGTTGTCTTGACCACAGAAAGGAGATTGATGAACATCTTGGGTAATATGACAAAGGTGTAGAAGGTCTCTGATGTCGAGAGAATGCTGAAGAAGAAGTACATTGGTGTGGGGAGGCTTTTATCCAGGAGGATGACACTAACAATAGTGACATTGCCACTGAGAATGACTAGGTACAGAGAAAGGAAAACCGCAAAGAGGACAAGCTGAATTTCACCAAGACTTGAAAAACACAGCAACAGGAACTCAGTGGCCATGGTGAGGTTTTCTGCCAAGACCTGTAAAGAAAAGGGAAGTAAATGCATTCAGGTACATGGATATAGGAATCTATATGCAGGGTATGCAGGCTCGTATGTCTTTCTTCAGGTATTGGAAAGATCTTGCCTTTACCACTTTCTAGCAGCTTCTGGTTCATGGTCCCCCTCCACCTTCTTCAAAGCCAGGAAAGTTGTGTATCTTTCCCCAACTCTGATTCTGTCTTCCACTTTTAAGAATAGTGTGATTACATAGTCACACCCAAATAATATAAAATAATCTTTATCTGAAGGGCACAGGGTTAGCAAACTTAATTTTATCTCCAGTCTTAATTCCCCTTTTTCATGTAACCTAACCTATTTACATGTTTCTGGGATTGATACATGGAAATCTTTGGAAGGACATTATTCTGCCTTCTACAAGTAGGAACACACAATGCAAAAATGAACCAAAGAAAATAATTCCTTATTTAATGGAATAAAAAACTAGGATTAAACTTAACAGATGAGGTTCAAGACATATTCACAGAAAACCACCAAATGTTGTTGAGAGAAATTAATGAAAATCTAAATAAACAAAGAGACATCCATGTTCATGGGTTGTAAGACTCAACATTATTACGGGCAATTATGAGCAAACTGATCTATATATTCATCATAAACTTTTTTTGTAAAAATTGACAAAGTGATCACAAAATGACTATGAAAAGGAACTAGAATAGCCAAAATAATTGTGAAAAAGGAGGGCAAAGATGGAGGATTTATACTTTCTGACTGCAAAACTTACCTTAATGATGCAGTAATCAAGAAAGTATGACACTGGCATATAATTATACATGTAGACAATGGTTAGAATTTAGAGTCCAGAAATATACACTTCAAAAGGTACAATTGTGAAAATGAAGAGAACACCACACAGAGAAAAATATATTTGAAAAACATATCTGATAAGGGATTTGTATCCAGAATATACATTTAACTCTTACAATTAAAATAAAAGAAGCATGCGGTTTAAAAATGGGCAAACTCTTTCAACAGACATTTCATCAAAGGATAAAGTCTTTGCATAGGGTAATGCAGAGGTTGACAAATGGCTAGTAGGTATATGAAAATATGTGGCTATTAGGTATATGAAAATATGTTCAGCATCACTTGTAGTTAGAAGAATGCAAATTAAAACCACAATTAAATGACTGTTCACATGCACTAGAATGACTATAACTAAAATGTTAGACACTAAAATGTGCTGGTGAGGATGCAGAGAGACTGAAACCTTCACATTTTGCTGATGAAAATGTAAAATTATGCAGTCACTTTTGAAAACAGGTTCACAGTTTGTTTTAATGATAAATATAAGTTTACCTAATGACACAGCAATTTTATTTCCAGGAATATACCAGAGAGAAGTGAATACTATCCACATAAATATTTTTATGTGACTGTTCTTATTAGCATTATTCATAATAGCCAAATGAAGAAAACTATCCAATTGTCTATCAATTTATGAATAAATTGATCCTCTTACATATGCCTCCAGAATAGCCCTGGTTTCCCCCTCCAGCTTCTCTGATGTGGGCAGTAGCTATTAATCACTACCCCACACATCTGAGTCCTAGGAGTTTTATCTATTATTCAATTAATTATGTGATCCACCTATAAGCTCAGTAGACTAGATCAAGGTAGTTATTTCAATCTCTTTTATCCATTTATATTAAGCACTGAAATATGACTTAGCATCTCCAGGGTCTTTAGCCTCCTTCTTCAAGGCTAAAATGTTTGCCTTGATCTGCATCCCTCCCACAGAAAATTTCAGTTCTTTATGCCACAGTTTTATACAATAGTTATAAAATTCTATGCAATTTGAACATAAAATACCAAATTTTCCTACCACTCATTGTGCACAAAGATATATTCCTCCTTGAATTTTACGGAAAAATATATTCCCTTATAAGAAAAAAAGGATATTTTTTTAATGTTGAGAGCATAAAGATTCAAGACTGTTCTAAAAACTCCAAGTAAAAATTGATATTCCTGAAAGATGCACTAAAAATTATTCTATCATTGTGTGTATTTCCCTGAAACCTCTAGAGTAATGTAGACTGAATTTTGAGAAGGCTGTTCCTCCCTAGAAAAGAGGCAAATAATGATTTTCATGTTTTATTCTAAAATTTAGGTAAATATGTTTTTACTAATATGGTATTTTTATAAAATTTATACTCAGTAATTAATAAATTAAGTCATCATTAAAATATAATTAAAAGAAAAAGGCATTGATATCATGGCTTATATAGCATGAAACTATAACTAGATAAACCATAAGTAAGCACCACTTATAGTGTCATAATAATACTGTTTCAAATGAACCTAAAACTCAGTTTGTGATACTTGAACAATGAACTAGCTAGGAGCCAGTGTTCTTCTTGTTTTTTTGTTTTTTTGTTTTTTTGTGGTTCACGGGCCTCTCACTGTTGTGGCCTCTCCCCTTGCGGAGCACAGGCTCCGGACGCGCAGGCTCAGCGGCCATGGCTCACGGGCCCAGCCGCTCCGCGGCATGGGGGATCCTCCCGGACCGGGGCACGAACCAGTGTCCCCTGCATCGGCAGGCGGACTTTCAGCCACTGCGCCACCAGGGAAGCCACCAGTGTTCTTTTTTCCAGCAAAAATGACTGCATTCAAATTCTATTTCTTGTGGGATCAGTATGGGGTTTCCATATAAAATGCAGGATACCCAGTTAATTTTAAATTCGGGCAAACAAAAATGAAAGGTTTACTATAAGAATGCCCTAAATATTGCATGAGACATACTTAGACTAAAAAATTATATTTGTTGTTTACCTGGAATTCAAATATAACTGGGTATCCTCTGTTCATATTTGTTAAATCTTATAACTCTAGACCACTGGTTTTCTACCAGTGCAGGAAAGGGTAGAAAACACAAATTCCCATGGGCCCATATATTGGGAAGCTGGCTTTCCTATAATTAGTTGTCACATAAACTCAGACAATCAAATAGCCTGTTTATTCTACTATTAGTAAGGATTCTGTCATTAATTTCCATTATGGTGTGAGTATATAGGTCTCAACTATGGAATCAATTAAGCACTCCATGACTATGACTCCAGTATTTAATTCTGATGTGACTTTATCCACCTATTATGTTAGAGAACTTAGTAAAGTACAAATAATACCTATCAATATTTACTTTAAATGTCAATGGACTAAAAGATCCAATCAAAAGACAAGAGTGACTGATTAGATTAAAAAACAAGCCCCATCTGTATGCTACTTACAAGATTCACTTCAGAACTGAAGACACTCAGAGACTGAAAGGGAGGGGATGGAAAATGATATTTCACGAAAATGGAAACAACAAGAAAGTGGGGGTAGCAACACTCATATCAGACAAAACAGACTTCATACTCCTTGAAAAAGTTTAGGGCCAAATTAACCCTCAAACAGAAAAGAAAAGAAAGAGCATCTTAACTCCTGATCCACAACCATGTATACCCTTTCTTAAAACATGTTTCTTTATGTAATTTATTATATGCATCACCATATGATGAACATATTCTTTCACTGAAACAGCACAGTCCTGATTCATATGCACAGCTATCACTCTTAGAAACATCTTTTATACTTGTGTCTACATAGTGTATTATATGCACTGTAGTGTGGTGAACACATGCATTCACTGCAGTAACGCTGCTCATGCAACAGAAAATAAGCACTTTTAGAAACACCTCTTATGCATGTGTCTTTTTTTAATTGTAATGGGAGGGAGACGCAAGAGGGAGGAGATATGGGGATATATGTATATGTATAGCTGATTCACCTTGTTATAAAGCAGAAACTAACTGTTGTAAAGCAATTATACTCCAATAAAGATGTTAAAAAAATTTTAAAAGAAAAAACAAAACACATACCATGAGATCTAACCTTGTGACAAATTTTTAAATGTACAGTACAGTTTTGTTAACTATAAGCCCAATGTTGTACAGAAGATCCTTAGAAATTTTTGATATTGCATAACTGAAACTTTGTGCTCATTGAACAGAATCTCCCCATTTCCACCACCCTCCAACCCCTGACAACAACCATCCTACTTTCTGTTTCTATGAGTTTGACTACTTTAGATACCTCATATTAGTGGAATCATGCAGTATTTGTCTTTCTTTCATTGACTTATTTCACTTAGCACTATGCCCTCCAAGTTCATCAGTGTTTTTGTACTCTAGATGGTCTATTTATTGTTGAAAGTGGGGTAATGAAGTCTACCATTATGGGTTGCTGTGTGATTCTGCCTTCATATGTTAATAATTGCTTGATATATTTAGGTGTTTCAATGTTAGGTACATAAATATCTACAGCTGTTATATTTTCTTGATGACTTTTCCATTTTATCATTATATAAACACATTCTTTATCTCTCCTTCCTGTTTTTCTGACTAAAAGTCTATTTTGTCTGAAATAAGAATAGCCACCCCTGATCTTTCTTTCAAGGATTTTATTTATTTAACCTCAACTGTCATATTTATTGGCATAAAGCTATTCATATTATTCCCTTATCCTCTTTATAAAATCTCCATGAAGAATAGAAATGCCTGCTCTTTCATTCCAGATATTAGTAATTTTCATATTCTCTCTTTTATCAGTCTGGCTGGAGGTTTATCTGCTTCATTTATCTTTTGAACTATCTTTTGATTTAATTGATTTCTGTAATTCTTCACATTTGCATCCATTCATTTTCATTCTTTTCTCTAAAATTTCCTTCCTTCAACTTCACTGTATTTAATATAGTCTTCTTTTTTTCTAGTTTCTTAAGGTGGCAATTTAAATTGTTGAATTTAGATTCTGCTCCTTTCTAATTTAAGTATTTAAAGCTATAAATTTTCCTTTATACACTGTTAGGCTGCATCCTACAAATTTGCATATGTAGCCTTTTCATTTTGTTTAATTCAAAATATTGTCCAATCTTTATTTTAACTTTTCTTTGAACCATGGATTATTCAGAAGTATTGCTTATTGCCAAATATATGGAGAGTTTCCAGAAATTTTTCATTATTTTTTTCTTGTTTAATTGCATTGTGATCACAGAACATTATTCATATGATTTTCAATCATTTTAAATATATGAAAATTTGTTTAATGGTCCAGAATTTGGTTTTTCTTGGTGAATGTTCCTTATGCTCTTGAAAAGAATATGCTTTCTGCTATTGTTAGATGGAATGTTCATGTCAACAAGGTCAAGTTGGTTGATAATGTGGTCAAGTCTCTCAGACCTCATGAGTCTCTTATCTCTTCCCTGTAATCCCTTTGCATCTTGTGAAAACACTTGGCACCCAGCCACACAAGTAACAGCTGAATTATCTGAGCTTAACCCAATATCTTTTCACTACAGATAAGTATATGGCTTCTTCATGACCACAAAAGTACCACATGCTTGTAGGTCCTAGGTATCTACTCTCAGAAAAGTGAAGGGCTTTTGATTTTTGGTTTTTGTTTGTTTGTTGTGGTAATATAAACGTAGTGTATGAGGTGACCTTATTTTTTAAATAAGTAAGTGAAGAGTGCCAGAGAGTTATATTTCTAAAACAAAAGCAAGGTGAGGACAAAGTTTTTTCTTTTATTGCAGATGTTCACCTTTAAATGGAAGGTGGAAAATCTCCCCTCCAAACTTCCACATTAAACATCACCCCATAATGTTTTCAAAGTAGACACATCCTATATCTAGGTCCACATTTCTGGCATAAGTCACTTAAGACACTTGGTAATTTCAGGCAGATTAATTAAGAGAGGTAGCAATTATGTTTTCAGCTTGAAATTGATAAGAAACTTCTCATGAACTGAAATTAATTTGGAAGAATGCTCCTTGTAATTGAAAGGTTAATTCAGACACTAAAAGTCCTTTCCCTGGGACCCACTTACTGGGGAGGGCTGATCATTTTTTTTTTTTTTTTTTTTTTTGCGGTACGCGGGCCTCTCACTGTTGTAGTCTCTCCCGTTGCGGACCACAGGCTCCGGACGCGCAGGCTCAGCGGCCATGGCTCACGGGCCCAGCCGCTCCGCGGCATGTGGGATCTTCCTGGACCGGGGCACGAACCCGTGTCCCCTGCATCGGGGGACGGACTCTCAACCACTGCGCCACCAGGGCAGCCCAAGGGCTGATCATTTTAAAATTGTGGATATGGATTCTTTCTTGGAGAAAAACTAAAATTTTGTCATATGTTTGACAAATGTAGACATTTACAATAATATCAATTACTGTAACCAATTCTCTTTTAATGTTTTATATTTCCTTAATTTCTAGCTGAAATATTGATACTTAAAATATCTTTAATTTTTTTCCATTTTCCCCAGACACAGTACTAACAGGTTATTTATTAAAAGTTAATCACTTTTGAGTGACACTGTTCTTGCTTTCCTTAATAATAGGGGCCATACTGTCTGGAGGCGTGGGATAGGGAGGGTGGGAGGGGGGGAGACAAAGAGGGAAGAGATATGGGAACATATATATATGTATAACTGACTCACTCTGTTATAAAGCAGAAACTAACACACCATTGTAAAGCAATTATACCCCAATAAAGATGTTTAAAAAAATAAATAAATAATAGGGGCCATAATGTTTATCATAGGCAATGCTTAAATTGAAGTAATTGAAAAATTACTTGTACCACATTCCTAAACTTCAGTTCCCCTCTTTCTTTAATGAGAACAAAACTGCAAGTTATCTTTAACTTTCTCTTGCTTCTATTGATACTTTGAAGCCTGTTCTCGCAGGGCTCCTTAAGACAATTTTTTTCAATAGTGCTCATCCCATAAAGATAGTCCTGAGGCACACTTTACTGTGGGCCCAAGTACAGGCTCCGAGCCTCCTCTGAATTCCATCACAGAGACTGCTGGGACTATGTTGCTACTATTGACAAAACTTCTGGCAAGTTTCAAGGAAGTGTGAAGGTAAAGTCCATAGAAAGTAACACTTCTTTGTTACTGGCTTGTTTTTGTTGTTGTTGTTGGTTTTTTGTTTGTTTGTTTTTTTGTTTTCCAGTGATGTGTTGTGTAATTTCTCATTTAGGTTAGACTGTGCAGCCAGGATTAATCTTCTCTCCTTGCTTTAGTTCAGTCCTTTCTCAATGTACACAGTAATCACTGAAAATGTCTCTTTATTGACCCCTTAAATACCTTCTCTACATCAGACCCAGTTAACTTTCCAAAATGAAAACATCATATTTCATCCTTACCAAAAACTCTTCTCAGTGTCGAAACAAAATAAAATAAAACATCCCCAGTATAAGAAATGGGTGAACTGGGTCATCAGCTTTGTTTTCAGCTTGGCAGGGGAGAAATCCCCTGGCAATGCTGAAAATCAGAACTTGTGTCCTTTCAGATCTCTGTTTGACACAGTTTTATGCTTTCATGTTAGTTGTTGGGGAGTAAAAACATGATATTTCAACTTTAGACAAAGTTTTATCTCTATTGTTTGCTGCTATTTTTTTTTCTTTTTGATTCTGACCTAATGTCTGCACACCTGGTATCTCAGGTCATCCTTGTACAGACGTCTTGTGTAAATAAAGACTTGGCCATGACGCTTTTATGAAACTGTGAAATGAGATTATAATCACTCATTTTATGAGTAAAATGATAATCACTCATTTTATGAGTGTTCTGTTTCACAAATTCATCACTCCTCTTCTGCATCATCCCTGAAACTTTCACTTTTTAATGATTTCATCACCTTCACCTTGCTGATTTACTTGCTACTACAGTAGTAAATTCTAACACATGCTTGATATCATTTTTTCTAAGAATTTTTAACATATTTTTAAACACACAACCTTTCATTTCTTATGAGATTACATTTAAATAATGCAGCATGGTGTGGAGAAAAGGGAACACTGCTGCACTGCTGGTGGGAATGTGAATTGGTACAGCCACTATGGAGAACAGTATGGAGGTTCCTTAAAAAACTACAAATAGAACTACCATACGACCCAGCAATCCCACTACTGAGCATATACCCTGAGAAAACCATAATTCAAAAAGAGTCATGTACCAAAATGTTCATTGCAGCTCTATTTACAATAGCCTGGAGATGGAAACAACCTAAGTGCCCATTATCAGATGAATGAATAAAGAAGATGTGGCACATATATACAATGGAATATTACTCAGCCATAAAAGGAAATGAAATTGAGCTATTTGTGATGAGGTGGATAGACCTAGAGTCTGTCATACAGAGTGAAGTAAGTCAGAAAGAGAAAGACAAATACCATATGCTAACACATATATATGGAATTTAAGGGAAAAAAATGTCATGAAGAACCTAGGGGTAAGACAGGAATAAAGACACAGACCTACTAGAGAATGGACTTGAGGATATAGGGAGGGGGAAGGGTGAGCTGTGACAAAGCGAGAGAGAGGCATGGACATATATACACTACCAAACATAAGGTAGATAGCTAGTGGGAAGCAGCCGCATAGCACAGGGACATCAGCTCGGTGCTTTGTGACCACCTGGAGGGGTGGGATAGGGAGGGTGGGAGGGAGATGCAAGAGGGAAGAGATATGGGAACATATGTATATGTATAACTGATTCACTTTGTTACAAAGCAGAAACTAACACACCATTGTAAAGCAATTATACCCCAATAAGGATGTTTAAAAATTAAAAAATAGGGCTTCCCTGGTGGCGCAGTGGTTGAGAGTCCGCCTGCCGATGCAGGGGACACAGGTTCGTGCCCCAGTCTGGGAAGATCCCACATGTCGCAGAGCGGCTGGGCCCGTGAGCCATGGCCACTGAGCCTGCGCATCCGGAGCCTGTGCTCCGCAACGGGAGAGGCCACAACAGTGAGAGGCCCGCGTACTGCAAAAAAAAAAAAAAAAAAAAAATGCAGCATGACATGCAAAGACCTTATGTCCCACTCCTTATTTCCAGTCTTTTATATGACCACGTCTACTTCTTCATGATCTATGTCTGTCCTCAATCTTTCTGAGATGAAAGAACAATTTTCCCCAAAATTTATTATGCACCAAAGATTTTGTAAAATATAATGAAAATGAGAGTGATTTCAAACACAAAATAAAAAGGGAATACAAGGCATTTTCTTGTTTTATTATTAGATTAACATACATGGAATCACTCTGTTGAACTGGTATAAAAGTTTCTAAACATTTACTTTCAGTTTTTATATTTATCTTGTTATGGACAAGTAGTAAATGTTCCCTAGTCTCCTTCTGTTCTTTGGCGTTGCTTTGTGCTTCAGATATTTCCAAATACGTAGAATCCCTACAACATTCAAAACTGAAATATTGTTTATCTCCATGCTTTCACTCTCTCAGGTTGGAGTGCCCCCAGAGTTGGCCTGGTATATGCCCACCTTTCAAGTCTCAGTTTAAGTGGAACATCTGAAGTCTTTCTTGCAATCCTCAGGTAGAACTGGCCACTCCTTCTCTTATGCCCTCAGCCTAATCCACAACATAAAACACTTGCTTCTGACCAACAATCACAGCACTGTACTCCAACTATCCCTTCATATGACTATCTCCACCACTGGAAAGAAGTTCTCACACTTTTTGTTATTGTTCTCAAATAAGTGTCTTTAGCATGGATTCATCTCAGATCTAGACCTAAACCCAATGGACGGTTTGACCTTCCATTCTGAATCTTAACAGGCATTTCAAATTAAACATCTAAAACTGAATACTCCCTTTGCCCTCCAAATCTGTTTCTTCCATAGTCTCAGAGTGACCTACAAGACCATAAATTATCTGGAGGCTCATTCCTCTGAGACCTTGTTTCTGATGATTTCCACTGACAGAGATTTGCAAGGGGAAGAAGACAGTGCAGAGATGGCTTCATATCAGTTTCTTGCCTGGTTCTTTGGACTGAATTTGAATATGAACGTGTTGATATATATTTTTATTGTCCCGTGAGACTTTTGTGTGTGGATGGGAAAACTCACTAAAATTTTTACTGGATTAAAGCCTTTTAAGTAATAACACAAATACATTCAAACATTAAACCCTCACAATCCTTCTATATATGTAGGCATTAAATACACACCTAATTATAAAGCCTAGAATGTATGAAGTTGGTAAAAATCAGTGAAACACTGGGAAGGCAAATCCTAGAAGAAAACTTAATGGGAATTTATATGAATTATATGTGTGTGTATCTGTGTATTTCTCCTTCAATAAAATGGTAGCATTTTAATTTTTTTCTTTTATTTTTTTTAATATATTTATTTAGTTAGTTAGTTTTGGCTGCATTAGGACTTCGTTGCTGCGCACAGGCTTTCTCTAGTTGCAGCAAGCGGGGGCTACTCTTTGTTGCAGTGAGCGGGCTTTTCATTGCAGTGGCTTCTCTTGTTGTGGAGCATGGGCTCTAGGCCTGCGGACTTCAGTAGTTGTGGCACGTGGGCTCAGTAGTGTGCCGCACGGGTGTAGTTGCTCCATGGTATGAGTATTTAAAATTTTTATTTGTATTTCCTTCTATAATACAAATAGAGGTAGAAAATGACTAAGAATAAAAATATGAATAAGAATAAGGATTAAAATAATGAAGATCCAGCTGGGAATATTTAAGAATAAAATTTTGATTATTTTACCACAGAATTTTCAGGTCTATATCATCCATATCTTTTAAATTTTTTAAACGTCATGTTTTTTCCGGAAATTACCACATTTTTAGTCTGTGAGGAGCTGGCATTACCTAAGCTATTATACTATCATTGTGATGTAATTACTTAGTAGGTAAGCATTAGTAAAATTTATATACTACGGCATTTATTACAGTTATTACACAAAAGACCTCAGTATTTAATACAATTAGGAGACACGTCTAAAATATACGACTCAGGATATGAACATTTTAGGTAGTTAGGTCTTCGCTTTAAAATATTTCACCAGAGAGAGGCAACAGAGAGCAGCCATTGTGGCCTGGCGGGCCCTGAGGAAGACCCTTCTTCCTCCTCTCTGCTGTGTCTTCTAGGGCTGCTGCTATCAGATAGCCCCTGAGCGTAGCAGTGCGTGCTATGATGCGGTACCAGGTCTCAAGATTCTGTGCTCCAAGAAAATCCTTTTTTCTTTAAATTTTTTTATTTACTTATTTATTTGGTTTTTTAAATATCTTTATTGGAGTATAACTGCTTTACAACATTGTGTTATTTTCTGCTGTGTAACAAAGTGAATCAGCTATATGTATACATATATCCCCATATCTCCTCCCTCTTGCATCTCCCTCCCATCCTCCCTATCCCACCACTCTAGTTGGACAAAAAGCAACGAGCTGATGATATTCCTGTGCTATGTGGCTGCTTCTCACAAGCTATATATTTTGCATTTGATAGTGTATAAATGTCCATGCCACTCTCTCACTTCGTCACAGCTTACTCTTCCCCCTCCCGGTGTCCTCAAGTCCATTCTATACATCTGTGTCTTTGTTCCTGTCCTGCCCCTAGGTTCTTCAGAACCTTTTTTTTTCTTTTAGATTCCATATATATGTGTTAGCATACAGTATTTGGTTTTCTCCTTCTGACTTACTTCACTCTGTATGACAGACTCTAGGTCCATCCACCTCACTACAAATAACTCAATTTTGTTTCTTTCTATGGCTGAGTAATATTCCATTGTATATATGTGCCACATATTCTTTATGTATTCATCTGTTGATAGACACTTAGGTTGCTTCCACATCCTGGTTATTGTAAATAGAGCTGGAATGAACATTTTGGTACATGACTCTTTTTGAATTATCATTTTCTCAGCGTATATGCCCAGTAGTGGGATTGCTGAGTCACATGGTAGTTCTATTTTCAGTTTTATAAGGAACCTCCATACTGTTCTCCATAGTGGCTGTATCAATTTACATTCCCACCAACAGTGTATGAGGGTTTCCTTTTACCCACACTCTCTCCAGCATTTATTGTTTGTAGATTTTTTGATGATGGCCATTCTGACTGGTGTGAGATGATATTGCATTATAGTTTTAATTTACATTTCTCTAATGATTAATGACATTGAGCATTCTTTCATGTGTTTGTTGGCAATCTGTATATCTTCTTTGGAGAAATGTCTATTTAGGTCTTCTGCCCATTGTTGGATTGGGTTGTTGGTTTTTTTGATATTGAGTTACATGAGCTTCTTGAAAATTTTGGAGATTAATCCTTTGTCAGTTGCTTCATTTGCAAATATTTTCTCCCATTCTGTGGATTGTCTTTTTGTCTTGTTTATGGTTTCCTTTGCTGTGCAAAAGCTTTGAAGTTCCATTAGGTCCCATTTGTTTATTTTTGTTTTTATTTCCATTTCTCTAGGAGGTGGGTCAAAAAGGATCTTGATGTGATTTATGTCATAGAGTGCTCTGCCTATGTTTTCCTCTAAGAGTTTGATAGTGTCTGGCCTTACATTTAGGTCTTTAATCCATTTTGAGTTTATTTTTGTGTATGGTGTTAGGGAGTGTTCTAATTTCATTCTTTTACATGCAGCTGTGCAGTTTTCCCAGCACCACTTATTGAAGAGGCTGCCTTTTCTCCATTGTATATTCTTGCCTCCTCTATCAAAGATAAGGTGCCCATATGTGCATGGGTTTATATGTGGGCTTTCTCTCCTGTTCCATTGATCTCTGTTTCTGCTTTTGTGCCAGTACCATACTGTCTTGATTACTGTAGCTTTGTAGTATAGTCTGAAGACAGGGATCCTGATTCCTCCAGCTCTGTTTTTCTTTGGCAAGATTGCTTTGGCTATTCAGGGTCTTCTGTTTTTCCATACAAGTTGTGAAATTTTTTGTTCTAGTTCTGTGAAAGATGTCATTGGCAGTTTCTTAGGGATTGCACTGAATCTGTGAATTGCTTTTGGTCGTATGGTCATTTTCACAATGTTGATTCTTTCAATCCAAGAACACGGTGTATCTCTCCCTCTGTTTGTATCATCCTTAATTTCTTTCATCAATATCTTATACTTTTCTGCATACTGGTTTTGTCTCCTTAGGTAGGTTTACTCCTAGATATTTTATTCTTTTTGTTGTAATGGTAAATGGAAGTGTTTCCTTAATTTCTCTTTCAGATTTTTCATCATCAGTGTATAGGAATGGGAGAGATTTCTGTGCATTACTTTTGTATCCTGCTACATTACCAAATTCATTGATTAGCTCTAGTAGTTTTCTGGTAGCATCTTTAGGATTCTCTATATATAGTATCATGTCATCTGCCAACAGTGACAGAGTTACTTATTCTTTTATGATTTGGATTCATTTTATTTCTTTTTCTTCTCTGATTGCTGTAGCTAAAACATCCAAAACTATGTTGAATAACAGTGGTGAGAATGGGCAACCATGTCATGTTCCTGATCTCAGAAGAAATTGTTTCAGTTTTTCACCATTGAGAATGATGTTGGCTGTGTGTTTGCCATATATGGCCTTTATTATGTTGAGGTGGGTTCCCTCTATGCCTACTTTCTGCAGGGTTTTATCATAAATGGGTGTTGAATTTTGTCAAATAGATGCAATTTTTTGCATCTATTGAGATGATCAAATGGTTCTCATCCTTCAGTTTGTTAATATGGGGTATCACATTGATTGATTTGTGTATATTGAAGAATCCTTGCATTCCTGGAATAAACCCCACATCCTTTTTATGTGCTCTTGGAGTTTGTTTGCTAGTATTTTGCTGAGGATTTTTGCATCTTTGTTCATCAGTAATATTGGCCTGTAGTTTTCTTTTCTTGTGATATCTGTCTGGTTTTAGTATCAGGGTGATGGGGACCTTGTAGAATGAGTTTGGGAGTGTTCCTCCCTCTCCTATATTTTGGAGGATTTTGAGAAGGATAGGTGTTAGCTCTTCTCTAAATCTTTGATAGAATTTGCCTATGAAGCATGTGGTCCTGGGTTTTGTTTTTTTTTTTTTGGAAGATTTATTATCTCAGTCTCAATTTCAGTGCTTGTGATTAGTCTGTTTATATTCTCTAAATCTTCCTGGTTCAGTCTCAGAAGTCTGTGCTTTTTTAAGAAGTTGTCCATTTCTTCCAGGTTGTCTATTTTATTCCCATACAGTTGTTTGTGGTAATCTTTCATAATCCATTGTATTTCTGCAGTGTCAGTTGTTACTTCTCCTTTTTCATTTCTAATTCTATTGATTTGAGTCTTCTCCCTTTTTATCTTGATGAGTTTGGTTATTAATTTTATTTATCCTCTCAAAGAAACAGCTTTTAGTTTTATTGATCTTTGCTATCATTTCCTTCATTTCTTTTTATTTTATTTCTGATCTGATATTTATGATTTCTTTCCTTCTGGTAAGTTTGGGGTTTTTTGCTCTTCTTTCTCTAATTGCTTTAGGTGAATGTCAGGTTGTTTATTTGAGATGTTTCTTGTTTCTTGAGGTAAGATTGTATTGTTATAAGCTTCCCACCTAAAACTGCCATTGCTGCATCCCATAGGTTTGAGTCATCGTGTTTTCATTGTCAATTGTTTCTAGGGAATTTTTGAATTCCTCTTTGATTTCTTCAGTGATCTCTTGGTTATTTAGTAGTGTACTGTTTACCCACCAATGTGTTTGTATTTTTTAGTTTTTTTCCTGCAATTGATATCTAGTCTCATAGCATTGCAGTCGGAACAGATACTTCATACAATTTCAATTTTCTTAAATTTACCAAGGCTTGATTTGTGACCAAGATATGATCTATCCTGGAGAATGTTACATGAGCACTTGAGAAGAAAGTGTATTTCGTTGGTCTTTGGATGGAATGTCCTATAATTATCAATTAATCCATCTTGTTTAATGTATAATTTAAAGCTTGTGTTTCCATATGTATTTTCATTTTGGGGTGTTAAACACCCTAGTATGATTGTGTTACTGTCACTTTCCCTTTTATGGCTGTTAGCTTTTGCCTTATGTATTGAGGTACTCCTACGTTGGGTGCATAAATATATACAATTGTTATATCTTCTTCTTGGATTGATCCCTTCATCATTATGTAGTGTCCTTCTTTGTCTCTTGTAATAGTCCTTATTTTAAAGTCTATTTTGTCTGGTATGAGAATTGCTATTCCAGTTTTCTTTTGATTTCCATTTGCATGGAATATATTTTTACATCCCCCCACTTTCAGTCAGTATGAGTCCCTAGGTCAGAAGTGGGTCTCTTGTAGACAGCATATATACGGGTCTTGCTTTTTATCCATTCAGCCAGTCTATGCCTTTTGGTTGAAGCATTTAATCCATTTACATTTAAGGTAATTATCAATATGTATGTTCCTTTTGCCATTTTCTTAATCGTTTGGGGTTTGTTATTGTAGGTCTTTTCCTTCTCTTGTATTTCCTGCCGAGAGAAGTTCCTTTAGCGTTTGTTGTAAAGCTGGTTTTGTAGTGCTGAATTTTCTTAGCTTTTTTTTTTTTTTTTTTTTGCGGTATGCGGGCCTCTCACTTTGTGGCCTCTCCTGTTGCAGAGCACAGGCTCTGGACATGCAGGCTCAGTGGCCATGGCTCACGGGCCTAGCCGCTCCACGGCATATGGGATCTTCCCAGACTGGGGCATGAACCCATTTCCCCTGCATCAGCAGGTGGACTCCCAACCACTGCGCCACCAGGGAAGCCCAATTCTCTTAGCTTTTGCTTGTCTGTAAAAGTTTTGATTTCTCTATCGAGTCTGACTGAAATCCTTGCTGGGTAGAGTAATCTTGGTTGTAGGTTTTTTCCTTTCTTTCCTTTAAATATGTCCTGCCAGTCTCTTCTGGGTTGCAGAATTTCTGCTGAAAGATCAGCTGTTAACCTTATAGGTATTCCCTTCTATGTTATTTGTTGCTTTTCCCTTGCTGCTTTTAATATTTTTTCTTTGTATTTAATTTTTGATAGTTTGATTAATATGTGTCTCAGCGTGTTTCTCTTTGGATTTATCCTGTATGGGACTCTCTGCATTTCCTGTGCTTAACTGACTATTTCCTTTCCCATATTACATAAATTTTCAACTAGAGTCTCCTCAAATATTTTCTCATTCCCTTTCTTTTTCTCTTCTTCTGGGACCCTTGTAATTTGAATGTTGGTGCATTTAATGTTGTCCCAGAGATCTCTGATACTGTCCTCAATTTCTTTCATTCTTTTTTCTTTATTCTGTTCTGTGATAGTTATTTCCACTATTTTATCCTCCAGGTCACTTATCCATTTTTCTGCCTCAGTTATGCTGCTATTGATCCTTTCTAGAGAATTTTTAATTTCATTTATTGTGTTGTTCATCACGGTTTGTTTGCTCTTTAGTTCTTCTAGGTCCTTGTCAAACATTTCTTGTATTTCCTCCATTTTATTTCCAAGATTTTGAATCATCTTTACTATCATTACTCTTAATTCTTTTTCAGGTAGAATACTTATTTACTCCTCATTTGTTTGTTCTGGTGGGTTTTTACCTTGCTTCTTCATCTGCTGTGTGTCTCTCTACCTTCTCATTTTGCTTAACTCTCTGAGCATGAGGTCTCCTTTTCACAGGCTGCAGGTTCATAGTTCCCTTGTTTTTGGTCTCTGCCCCCAGTGGGTTAAGTTGGTTCAGTGGGTTGTGTAGGCTTCCTGGTGGAGGGGACTGGTGCCTGTGTTCTTGTAGATAAGGCTGGATCTTGTCTTTCTGGTGGGGAGGACCGCATCTGCTGGTGTGTTTTGGGGTGTCTGTGAACTTATTATGATTTTCAGCAGCCTCTCTGCTAATACGTGGTGTTATGTTCCTGTCTTGCTAGTTGTTTGGCTTGGAGTTTCCAGCACTGAAGCATGCTGGTCGTTGAGTGGGTCTGGGTCTTAGTATTGAGATGGAGATCTCTGGGAGAGCTTTTGCCATTTGATATTACATGGGGACAGGAGGTCTCTGCTGTACCAATGTCCTGAACTCAGCTCTCCCACCTAAGAGGCTCAGGCCTGACACCAAGCTGGAGCACCAAGACCCTGTCAGCCACATGGATCAGGGTGGCTGCCACATGTGGCTGACAGAGGAAAAGGGAGGAAAAAAAGAAAGGAAGAAAAAATTAAATTAAATTAAAAATTATTAAAATAAAAATTAAAAAATATTATTAAAAAATCATTCCCTTTCTTTTTCTCTTCTTCTGGGACCCTTGTAATTTGAATGTTGGTGCATTTAATGTTGTCCCAGAGATCTCTGATACTGTCCTCAATTTCTTTCATTCTTTTTTCTTTATTCTGTTCTGTGATAGTTATTTCCACTATTTTATCCTCCAGGTCACTTATCCATTTTTCTGCCTCAGTTATGCTGCTATTGATCCTTTCTAGAGAATTTTTAATTTCATTTATTGTGTTGTTCATCACGGTTTGTTTGCTCTTTAGTTCTTCTAGGTCCTTGTCAAACATTTCTTGTATTTCCTCCATTTTATTTCCAAGATTTTGAATCATCTTTACTATCATTACTCTTAATTCTTTTTCAGGTAGAATACTTATTTACTCCTCATTTGTTTGTTCTGGTGGGTTTTTACCTTGCTTCTTCATCTGCTGTGTGTCTCTCTACCTTCTCATTTTGCTTAACTCTCTGAGCATGAGGTCTCCTTTTCACAGGCTGCAGGTTCATAGTTCCCTTGTTTTTGGTCTCTGCCCCCAGTGGGTTAAGTTGGTTCAGTGGGTTGTGTAGGCTTCCTGGTGGAGGGGACTGGTGCCTGTGTTCTTGTAGATAAGGCTGGATCTTGTCTTTCTGGTGGGGAGGACCGCATCTGCTGGTGTGTTTTGGGGTGTCTGTGAACTTATTATGATTTTCAGCAGCCTCTCTGCTAATACGTGGTGTTATGTTCCTGTCTTGCTAGTTGTTTGGCTTGGAGTTTCCAGCACTGAAGCATGCTGGTCGTTGAGTGGGTCTGGGTCTTAGTATTGAGATGGAGATCTCTGGGAGAGCTTTTGCCATTTGATATTACATGGGGACAGGAGGTCTCTGCTGTACCAATGTCCTGAACTCAGCTCTCCCACCTAAGAGGCTCAGGCCTGACACCAAGCTGGAGCACCAAGACCCTGTCAGCCACATGGATCAGGGTGGCTGCCACATGTGGCTGACAGAGGAAAAGGGAGGAAAAAAAGAAAGGAAGAAAAAATTAAATTAAATTAAAAATTATTAAAATAAAAATTAAAAAATATTATTAAAAAATAAAATCAACCAAACCAATAAACAAATCCACCAATGATAACAAGTGCTAAAAGCTATACTAAAAATAACCCAACAAATGGAAAAACAGAACCATAAGACAAATGGTAAAAGCAGAACTATACAGACAAAATCACGCAAAGAAGCATAAACATACACACTCACAAAAAGAGAAAAAGGAATATATATATATATATATATATATACATTAAAAACAACAGAAGAGAGCAACCAAATTAATAAACAAATCTACCAATGATAATAAGCTCTAAATACTAAACTAAAGTAAACATAAAACCAGAAACAAATTAGATGCAGAAAGCAAACCACAAGTCTACAGTTGCTCCCATAGTCCACCACCTCAATTTTGGGATGATTTGTTTTCTATTCAGGTATTCCACAGATTCAGGGTACATCAAGGTGATTGTGGAGATCTAATCCACTGTTCCTGAAGCTGCTGGGAGAAATTTCCCTTTCTCTTCTTTGTTCACACAGCTCCTGGGGTTCAGCTTTGGATTTGGCCCCATCTCTGCGTGTAGGTCACCTGAAGGCATCTGTTCCCTGCCAAGACAGGACAGGGTTAAAGTAGCAGCTGATTAGGGGGTTCTGGCTCACTCAGGCCAGTGGAAGGGAGGGGTATGGATTGTGGAGTGAGCCTGTGGCAACAGAGGCCAGCATGACATTGCAACAGCCTGAAGCATGCCATGTTTTCTCCTGGAGAATTTGTCCCTGGATCACCGGACCCTGGCAGTGGTGGCTGCACAGGCTCCCAGGAGGGGAAGTGTGGATAGTGACCTGTGCTTGCACACAGGCTTCTTGGTGGCTGCAGCAGCAGCCTTAGCATTTCATGCCTGTCTCTGGTGTCTGCACTGATAGCCACGCCTCGCATCCGGCTCTGGAGCTTGTTTACTTGGCGCTCTGAATCCTCTCTCTTCACACATCTTAAAACAATGGTCTCTTGCCTCTTAGGCAGGTCCAGACTTTTTCCTGGACTCCCTCCTGGCTAGCTGTGGTGCACTAGGCCCCTTCAGGCTGTGTTCATGCAGCCAACCCCAGTCCTCTCCCTGGGGTCTGAACTCCGAAGCCCGAGCCTCACGTCCCAGCCCCCACCCACTCTGGTGGGTGATCAGACAAGCCTCTCAGGCTGGTGAGTGCTGGTCGGCACTGATCCTCTGTGCAGGAATCTCTCCACTTTGCTCTCCGTACCCCTGTTGCTGTGCTCTCCTCTGTGGTTCTGAAGCTTCCCCCCTGCCCTCCCCCGATCTCCACCAGTGAAGGGGATTCCTATCATGTGGAAACTTTTCCTCCTTCACAGCTCCCCACCAGAGGTGCAGGTCCTATCCTTATTCTTTTGTCTCTGTTTTTTCTTTTTTCTTTTGCCTTACCCAGTGGCGTTTCTTGCCTTTTGGGAAGTCTGAGGTCTTCTGCCAGCGTTCAGTATGTGTTCTGTAGGAGTTGTTCCACATGTAGATGTATTTCTGATGTATTTGTGGGAAGGAAGGTGATCTCCATGTCTTACTCCTCCACCATCTTGAAGGTCACCCCCCAACCCTCCATGAAAATCTTGCCATGATTGGATAAGACCCCCAGATAAATATTCTAACCTTTGACCTGTTCACTTTTACATCCCTGAAAATGAGTCACCATTGGAACAAAAGCTAAGAGAATTAAGTCAAAAAACACAAGAAAGGAACCAACATTTCTGGGAAAACCAGAATTTGATTTTTCATAAGGAAAAAGAAGAATTTATTCACTCAAGACTAAATGCCAAAGGCCTGTAACTGAGACCTGCATCAGGTCAAAAAGCAGGTCCTTGTGCACTGGGCCCATGTGGCTCCATCCTGACTGTGGATTCCAAGCTGGCTGTTGTTCAGGAAAGTGATATTAAAACCAAGCACTGTGTGCCTGTTTTCTGTGTTTTTTAATTATACCAGTTTGAAAGAGAACAGAATAAAAATATTAATAAAATTTCACTTGAAAAGTTTGACTCCACTGATGGGAATTATTTGGAAGCTGGCTGCAGTGTTACAAAGGCCTCACCTGACCAGTGGGCCATGGTTGTTGGAGGTACCTAGGTCCAGGCCCTGAGGAAAAGCAGCTGTCCTGGGAGGTGTATGCACACAGACCTGGAAGTAGTTGAGGCTCCTCCATCAGACCCCAGGAGACGGCAGAAGTGCTTACAGGGAACTTTTCTCCATTTACCCCAGTGAGGCAGAGAGTGTTTCCAAAGTTTTCTGGAACAGCTTGCTGTGTATCATGTCCTTCTGTTCCAATTCTTGTAAAATCAGCATTGTTTCAAATAGGATTATGTGGTTGTAAAATGATGAAGCTCTCTTTGTACTGTGTCCTGGAGCCATGGCAGGGGAGAAGGGAAACCTGCCTCAGCAGTGGGAAAGTGGCCTTCAGAACCAGGTCACAAGCCTGTCCTCTAAGGACAGACATCTGGCTTTTACAGAAAGTCACTTGGCAAAGAATTTTTATTCCAAAATGAGGTCTGACAGTAGAGTCAAAAGGCTGGATTTCTTCTGTGGCTTATAAACTGTTGCCACCGAAGATGATTTCCAAGGAGAAATTCCAGAGACCAGAGGAAGCACATCAACCACATACAACCACACCCCAGCCCCATCCCCACCCCAGGCTTTTAAGGGCTGTGCAGATGGACGAGGATGACTTTGAAGAGGAAAGCCAGACACCCAGTGCCGCTGAGCACCATGATTCCTGTTGAACACTTCGCAGTCCGTCAGTTCTGTGGGCTGTTAACCCAGGTGTCCACAGAGGTCCTCAGGGAGTGGAGTACTGCACCAAACACCGGGGGACACAAGGCTTCACAGAAAGAACCCCATCTCACGCATCATGCCACAGCCTCTGCTAAACACAACCTGTCACCAGCCCGTGTGACACTGTGTCACACAACAGCAGAGTTAGGGGACAGGGCGGGGCCCTGTTTCCATGTGAGCGTGCCCAGAGGCATGAACTCTATTCTAGATTTTAATTCTTTCCCCCATCCCATCAAACTCACTAACTGACTTTAAGGTCATTTAAAGGTCTTCTTCTGGCAAATTCCAGTGTTATTGTTTCTAATTCCTTTCGCTTATCAGTTCTTAGAGACTTTGAGGGTGACTTTCCATGGTAACCAATTACAAACTGTTAAAGATATCTCTTATTATATGTTACAATCTCTGTGAAGGTAGATGGAGAGAATGGAAAGTGGGCATGTATTTGTCACCCATGGGACTAGTGAACGACCACACAGATGCAGATGTGCCCTGAGTCACCCTCTGAGATGTTGAGATCCTGTTGTCCCAGAGCAGATAGCCTGGTGCACTAGACAGCTTGTTTACGGGATCATTGAGCAAATGGATTCTGCCCTTCAGCTGGTGGTGTGGTGACCCACTACCAGTACTTATCTTGTACAGGAACTTTTACCAGCTGTAGCTCTTCCTGCATGTCTCATAATTTACCTCCTTGGGGCTCCTAGGGGCAGACCTCTTAAGGTTTCAAGGAACAGAACTTTAGTCAAGTGAACTCTGGTCAAGGGTTAGGGACAAGTAACTGGTAGGAGCCAGAGATATCCAGAAACAGACCACCTGGGTCCCTGCATTGGGCAAAGCCCTACTGCTAGGGACTGTTATATCCCTGGGCTACACCCGCAGGGTGACAGGGTGGTGTAGTGTTGGGCAAACACTCAAGTTTCTTATCCCCACCTGAGCCCCTCAGGTCTGAGGACAGGAGATGCTGTCATCACAGTTCTAAGGATGCTTTAAGAGTGACTTGAAGATGAGCCAAAAGCAAACATATGTTCTATATTCAGACAAAAGAAAGCATAAGTGGTTCATAGACTTTGTGTAAAATAAAAATTGTGAAAGGAAAGTTTCCTTGGAAAATGGCCAGAAGGAGCAGCACCCATAGTGGCAGCATCCTGGGCTGGGAGGTGATGAGGGAATTGCGGGTGTCTCATCACCCCCAGCGATGGGAGGACAGCAGAGGACGGGGCGCGATGCAGAGCACCCCCAAGTCCCAATGTTCAGAGTCCCTAGTTGTTCTCCTCTGATTGTTTGCACTTGACATAAATTACATGGTCGTTAGACATTGAGAACTGGAGAAATACTTTAGCAACTCAGGACTTAAGTATGGTTGAAATACAGTATGTTGTATCTTTGTAATAATTTAATTCAATGACAGAATGGTTACTTGACTTACGGTGTAAACCGTGTTGCTAGGTTCTTAAATGCTGAATGAATTAATGAGAAATGACAGTACTGTTTTCCTCTTTCTTGGATTCTTAAACATTCAAGATTAAATGATTGTGGTAAATGTTACTTTAGGTCACAAATAAATGCAAATAAATTTTTTTATTGAAGGATAGTTGATTTACAAAATTGTGTTAGTTTCAAGTGTGCAGCAAAGTGCTTCAGTTATATATATATATTCTTTTTTGATTATTTTCCTTTATAGTTTATTACAAGATATTGAATATAGCTCCCTGTGCTATATGGTAAATCTTTGTTGTTTATCAAATAAATTTTAATTAAACTTATTTTGACCCTAAATTTGTATGCTCAGTTTTAAAAAAATTAGGTTGTTTTAAGATGATTCTCTGTCACATCCATGTTTAAATAATGTATTTTTGTAGACTATGAAATAATTACAGAATAAAGGTTATCCCAGTGATGTATTTTATACTGCTTTTCCCAGGAAACATCTCTAATAAAATTTAATGCTTCAGTTTTCTGAATTTAAAGGTAAAATAAAATTGAGTCTCTTTCCAAATAAAATAAAATAAAATAAAATATTTGACCAATTCATCATGTTAGAAGACACTTTTGAACTTTGTTTGTGGTTGGTTATTTTGTGTGATCATCTATAATGATGAACTGCAGGACTCCTTTTCTACCTGTTTATTGTATAGATGATTACTGCTGGTAAACAATTATTCCTGTATTTGATTCAACATGTACTTTGTCTGTGATTACTTGGCTTATTATCCCCTCTGTACTTTGTCTGTGATTATTTGGCTTATTATCCCCTCTGTTTACTCCTATCTGCTTACACAAATAGCCATGCATACAAATGAAACTATAATAAATAGAAATTATTAATTATAGTTAATCATTTTCTTAACACAAAATGAAAGCAACCACCTCTCCTAAAGGAATTTCTCTTTTTTCTTTAAATGTAGAATATGGATTCTGGGACACATATGATATTTTAGTGATAGGGAAAGGTGCTGCTACTAGTGTTTGGGGGACACTTTTAATAATAACAGATATTGAGAATAATTTTTAGGTCTTTTAAGATGTTGAGTTCTAATTGAGTTTATGTAAATCCTTTACAACTAATATGATTTTATTTGCTGCTATGACTTAACTATCTAATTTGGCCAGTCAACTGCAACTGAAGGAAAAGTTGTTAAGATATTTTTTATTAAATCCCAAGAGAAGTGAAAAAGCCTGAGCTGATGCTATTGTACATAAGAGGCTTTAGGAGATTAGACACAAGCAAAACATTTTCTGGAACTAGGTATCAAATGAGACATAGAACTGAAACATAAGCCATATCTCATGCCCCTGTATGAAACATCCCTCCAAAAGGCACCTGAGCATTGTTTGGATGCCTTGGGAGAAACAGGTGAGAGTATGTCATCTTCTCACCTTGGGTACATGAGCAGCAGTGGAAGTTATAATGCTGCTTCAAGCAACCTTGTGAGCAGAAGATAGTTGACAAGTGGAAACATGAACTGGAGAGAAAAAAACAAGTCAGAAGCCAGTTGATAACTGATGCTGAAAATCTGGTGTGTGAGCATAGGTGAGACATACTTTTATAAGGCTAAGTTTGTACCCAATAAGCAAATCAGGGTCACTGTAATTTGCATATAGATACAATTGTGCCTGATTTTACAGTCATTTGATGGTGAGACCAGGTATCACTTGTGTTTTGTTTTTTTTTTGTTTTTTTTTTTTTTGTGGTACGCGGGCCTCTCACAGCTGTGGCCTCTCCCGTTGCGGAGCAACAGGCTCTGGACGCACAGGCTCAGCGGCCATGGCTCACGGGCACAGCCGCTCTGTGGCATGTGGGATCTTCCCAGACCGGGGCACGAACCCGTGTCCCCTGCATCGGCAGGCGGACTCTCAACCACTGCACGACCAGGGAAGCCCTATCACTTGTGTTTTAGAACTCATATTCTTTTACCTAAAAAGTGCTATACTTTAATTCAGAACTCTAGTGACTTTCAATGCCTGTGCAATGGCCTATAAGGCTCCTTTATGGTGTGACTCCAACTCAGTGGCCTCATCTCCTACTATGTTCCCCATCACTTACTCCAATCCAGTTATGCTGAAGTTCTTATAGATATTAGAACACATCCAGTATAATGTTACTTTATTTGTAGCTTCTTTGCTTGGAATGCTCTTCCCCCAGATACTGCATTATGTGTTTCTTGTTCTTGTGTTAGGTCTCTTCTGGGGTTGTTTCTGAATTCCCAGGACAAAAAAAAAAAAAAAAATCCCGAGTTTTTAGACAAAATACTGACTGCTTACAGAAGAAGAAAATGACACTGGCTTCAAATACCTCTAGTGCAATGCTGTGGAGAGAGATTCAGAATTTTGAGGTAATGACATAATCCTAAAATGTTTTATTTAGGCAAATTTTCATTCTCTGATGAGTGCAAAATTAATCCATATTTGAACGTTCAGAAACTCAAAGAATGTGCGATTTAACACCTTTTATTAAACAAATTATCTGAGTAAAACCAAAAATTAGCTTGCATAAAGAACTCAGGAAATATTGCAAAACATTCTGGAATAAAATTATTTTAAAAATATATTGTTAACTCTAAATAATTGTTTAAAATGAGCTTGTAAAATTTAACACATTTGTTTACTATTTTAGGAAAAATATTAATAACAACCAAATAATTAAATTACATTTTACCTCACTAAAACCTGGGAAGGGAGATGAAAAGGAAGGAAAGAAATAAGATTTATTTCAAATCATATTTTATTGATCATAAGAGCACAAAATAAAATGGAGTCAGTTAGAAAAATTGTTTAAATTATGATGCTTATAAAAAACTAGATTGAAACAAAGATGACAGAGAGTGCAAACATTTAGCTCATATCTCTAAAACAATTAAAATGTTTAAAATCTGTGTTTAAAAAAGATGAATAAATCATCATACTGGAAAACAAGGAAGAGATCCAACTGCTGAAGAGAAATTTTAAACAAATTCTTCAAAAATAAAAGCAGACGAAATGGCTTCAAAATCTACAGCCCAAAACATATACAGAAGGAAAATAACACTAGTATAAGAAGATGTTTGCAAATACTATAAACATAAATAAAAACATGCAAAATATTATGAAAATTAATCAGATAATTATTTATTACAGCTTGTTTTACTGAGTTTCAGGCTGCAATACATTTTGTTATATGATAGTATTCCAAGAACTTCTCTCTTAGCAGAGCGATATGTTTGCCTGGGGAGATATTCCAGCCTGAAAACAGGCACTGTACCTGCAGGGGAAGCAGATCAGGGACTAAGGCAACTAGACCCCCAACAGCACCTCCTTTGTTCTTGCTACAAACTGAAGAATCAATTACATCATCTGCACAGAAAAGCAGATGGAGGCAGGGGTGTATTTTCTTAGTTCTATGGAAAGTTCAGGCAGATTTATTTTCAACTTTATCTGAAAAACTTAAAAGTATAAGATCCTACATCTTTTAGCTAAAGAGTAATGAAGGGAGTATTTGCCCTACCACAAAGTAAAACATACTAGAAAGTTTGTGTTAAAACAGGTCGAAAATGTATAGAAACTTGTTATAGGAAAGCGGATATTGGAGCTTAGGGACCAGAGAAAAGAAAAGAGACAAAGCAGGAGATGCTGGTATGACCTGATGTGTGAGCCATACTGAAGAATTGTCTAGTTTTTCAAGCAAGCAAAGGATTTTAAACATGAGAGTTTTGTGGTTAAAATGACCTTTAGGAAAATTTCCTAAATCCCAAGGAAATTCACTGGAGATTGTAACAGAGAGTGATGAGACCACGATGGCAGATGACCTTAGTAACCTGGACGAAGGTAGTAGCAGTGAGAATGGAGAGGTGTGGAAATAACAAAATATAGCTTGGAGATCATCAGGAGTAATCAAACAAAGAAGTATGACCAGGAGGAGATAAAGTGGGGCCATTCACGAAGGTAGACAGCACAAGCTTGGGAAGGATGGCATGGAGATGCACAGCTCAGATTGGGTCATGTTAGATTAAGGCTCCAGTTGGAGGTATTCAAGTGTTTCCCAGCACATGGGTTGTCGCAAGGGGAGGTTGTGGATAACACAGAAACTGCCAAGCATGTGGTACTGTAGAAAGACATGTAGATGGCTATAAATCTGTCCCTCTTTTTCAAATTATATTTTTAAGTTAAATTTAATAAACAGTATTATCTGTGTCATAGAAAATGGTCAAGGCTCTTGAATTTGTTCATTTATTCATTCTCTCTTTCATTCATTAAATAAATATTTACTGAGGGACTTCCCTGGCAGTCCAGTGGTTAGGACTTTGCCTTCCAATGGAAGGGGTGCAGGTTCGATCCCTGGTTGGGGAGCTAGGATCCCACATCCCTCACAGCCAAAAAACCAAAACATAGAACAGAAGCAATATTGTAACAAATTCAATAAAGAGTTTAAATTTTTTTTAATAAATAAATATTTATTGAGAACTTACCTATATACCAGGTATTCTACTAAGAGCTGAGAATATAATGGTAGAGCAAGAGAAGAGTAAGAAAGAAGGGATATAGTCCTTGTCCTGGTAGAGCTTAACGTGATTACAGATGAATAGGTAAGCACAGCTGTCATAAACACTGAATTTAGAAGTACACAGTGCTATGATGACTAATAATAAGAGGAATGGGCAAAGTCAGGGTGATCAAAAAAGTGTTCCCAGAAAGTGATGACAGACCTGTATTCTGAAGGAAGATTAGGAGTTAGCCTGGAAAAGAGACCACATTACATGCAAAGACCCAGTAAATAGAGGGAATATAGCCCATCTGAGAAACTAAAAAGGCCACAATTTATGTATTTCATAACACAATATTTCTCAAAACTCATTAAAATCTACTTCTCTGTTTTAAGTATATCTTTTCTCGAAAAATGGACAAAAGATATTTCTTGACATGATTATGAACTGAACCCCATAGAGTACTCTAGTAAATGGTGTACCATGTTTACAACAAGTATATTCAGGAGGCTGATCATCTAATGCAGTCCACTCATAATAGTCTACAACATCTGCAAGTCTCAAACTCAGTAATGAACATGTCAGAGCTCATTGTTCTATCAATTCATTAAAGTGCCAGGTGCCTATGTGCTGGTCAGCCAACACTCTCAGAATAACAGCCTTTTATGTAACATCTGGGTAACATAGGGACTTCCTCCCCTACCCCCACCATGTAGAGCAGACATGAGCTAAAATTTGAATAATTCACTTATGTTACACCCACCACCATTCAGGAGTCCTCCAATGCCTCTGTTGAAATTTTTTGCTTCTGTGAATGACACCAAGCGCTTAGTTAAGTGGGAATATTCAAAATTCACCCTAACACTATGCAGACTGAGGTGTTGCAGTAATTCTGACTCCCTAATTTCTCTAGTATGAGGAACTTCCACAGTGGTGGAGTAAAGACCTTGGCTAATCCTCTCACCCAAAACAATGAAAAATGAGAATATTTTCAAAAACAGCCATATTGAGACTCTGGAAATGGATCAAGTGTATATCACAAATTAATAAGTGGGCTAAGAACAGCTGTGGTTCTAAGCTGGGCTGCCCCCATTTTTTCCTATGCCCAGTACCTTCAGTGAAGTTCTACTAGAGCAGGGAAGGCCATGAAAGTCAGAAGCTTCCCTGCTGAAGGTGGCTAATGTGATTTAGAGAGAAGTAGGGAAAACAGCCAAACCCAAGGGCATCACTGAAAATAATTGCAAACTCAAAAGCAAACAAATGGAAAAGTTTAATTTCCCAGTTATCCTGAGGGTTTAACACTGGATGGAGCAACATACCTGCAGAACAACCAGAAAATTTAGAGGGAGAGTTTAGTGGGCATGGATAATCTGCCACACATCCCTGCCTGTCTGGAAGAATGCACACAGGAGCAAGGCTGCATGCATGTTCACAAGAGGCCAGAAACAACCAATCCCAGATTTCTGCAGGTCCCTGGATGAAGATGTGGCTTGTGCACATGCTGCAAGGAGAAATAAGGAAGTAGATGGGAAAGTAAAAGTCAGGGCTGACTTGAAACTTCCTGAACTTTAAACACTCTCTCCAACTCAAACAAAGATCCACTGGCAAAGGATAGAAGCCTTATTTGCTCAAAGTGTTTGACCATGACCTTATTAAGCTATGCTTAAACAGGAGTGATCCCTAAGAAACTAGGCTTAAAAAGAAAAACAAGAATTACCAAAAAATTAACAGAGACACCTGTGGTTGAATACTGTGGGAGAGTCAGACTGACAGATTAGCCCAGCCAAGTGACTAAACAAACATACAATACAAAGAAGCAAAGACCAACAACAATAACATGGGGATATCAGAATCAACATGTCATCTATAATTTCCATTTTTCAACAACAAAAAAGAAGGTATAAAAAGAACGAGGGAAGTGTGACTATACACAGGGAGAAAGGAAGTCAATACAAACTGTCTTTGATGTTGTTCAAATGTTAGACATAACCAACATAATCAAAAAACTTCAAAGCTGGAAAGCAATGAACATTAAATATTTCAATGAATAAAGCACATGTTCAAAAATCAAAAATTAAAGTATGTCAATCATGATGCATCAAATAGAGAGTTATCATTAAAGAAATAGAAAATAATTTTTAAAAAACTAAGTGGAAATTCTCAAATTGAAAAGTACAATAAATTCCTAGCAGGACACAAGATAAATATGCCAAAATCAATTATATTACTATATCCTAACAACAGATAATGAAAAATGAAATTAGGAAAGCAATTTGATTCACAGAAGCCTCAAAAACAATAAAATACATATCAACAAATTTAATAAAGGAAATGCAAGACGTACACTGAAAACTGAAGAAGATTGTTGAGAGAAATTAATGATCTAAAAAAATGGAGAAACATTTTATTCATTCATGGTGACATCAAAAAATAATGAGAAAAAGGAAGAAAATTAACAAAAATGTAATACCTGTATTCATTTAACATCTGCGTATGTCATAAACAATTAACTTGTTTTTCCTGCCAATACAGTGTTTTTCTGTTTATACTGTTTTATTTTGTTTTTGCTGAATATCATTTTGGATAAGTGGGATTTAATGGAAAATTTTGTTTTACTATTATATTGATTTAGCATGTTGATATTTTGTCCAGCTAAATTGCTGAATTATTTCCTTTTAAGTTAATTTTTCTGTAGAGAAAATCATATCATGTGCAAATAATGACAATCTCATGTTTCCTTTTTTTTTAACATCTTTATTGGGGTATAATTGCTTTGCAATGGTGTGTTAGTTTCTGCTTTATAACAAAGTGAATCAGTTATACATATACATATGTTCCCATATCTCTTCCCTCTTGCGTCTCCCTCCCTCCCACCCTCCCTATCCCACCCCTCCAGGTGGTCACAAAGCACCATGCTGATATCCCTGTGTTATGCGGCTGCTTCCCACTAGCTATCTACCTTATGTTTGGTAGTGTATATATGTCCATGCCTCTCTCTCGCTTTGTCACAGCTCACTCTTCCCCCTCCCCATACCCTCAAGTCCGTTCTCCAGTAGGTCTGTGTCTTTATTCCTGTCTTACCCCTAGGTTCTACATGACATTATTTTTTCTTAAATTCCATATATATGTGTTAGCATATGTTTTTGTCTTTCTCTTTCTGACTTACTTCACTCTGTATGACAGACTCTAGGTCATCTTTCTTTATATGTCTTTTGGTATTTACTCACTGAATGTACCACTTTAGTATCACTTTGAATAGCAATGACAATAGCAGACACCGCTTTTTCCTAATCGTAATGGTAAATCTTCAAATTTTGGTACTATGTATACTTACTACATGTTGGTTATGGCTAAACTAAACCATACAAAGGAAGCTCTCTTTTATTCAAAAATCAATAAGATTTTTTTTCATCCATGTATGTGTATTTTTATTGAGAGTTTTATTCAGCAAGTAGTGAGATGATTAGATGGTTCATTTTTTCCCCTTTAATCTGTTCATGTAGACAACCACATTAATGGATTTTCTAATGTTAAATTATTCTTACACTCCTGGTAAAAACTCTATATGGTATATCTAAGTTTTCTTCAATACCTAAGTGCAGTTGGATAATAGCTATATTGTGTTTGGTTTATTTGTTTGCTTTGTTTATCTTCAAGTGTTTTTGTCGGGTTGCTGAGTCTTTCTGTTGTGATATTCTAGCCTCATAAAATGACTCCACTTGTTTTCCATTACTTTATATATCTTGTAACTGATCATCATTTAGAGCCTGAGGCCTTTTGGATTATTCAACAAATTTGCCAACAGCTTCAATTTTTATGGTAACTGGTATCCTTAAGATTTTTTCTTTTGGGTCTTATTTGACTCATTTATAATTTTAAATAAAAATTTCCACCTCATTTTGATTTCAAATGACCTGAAATGAAGTTGTACATAGTTTTCTCTTATTTTCACTTTTTACTACATCCATTAACAACGACTTTTTAAATCCCAGTGTTCATTATTTGTGTACTATCTTGGTTATCGTGCCTTGTTAAGTTTACTTTTATGTTTTTGTTTTTTTTTTCAAAAAAAACTGTGTCTCATTTGGTTGTTTCTCTTATATTTGTTTTAATTTCTATTTTAATGATACAGCCTTTATATTTACTTCCTGTGTTACTCTTTTTTTTTTTTTTTTTTTTTTGGCAGTACACAGGCCTCTCACTGTTGTGGCCTCTCCCGTTGTGGAGCACAGGCTCCGGATGCGCAGGCTCAGTGGCCATGGCTCACGGGCCCAGCCGCTCTGCGGCATGTGGGATCTTCCCAGACCGGGATACAAACCCATGTCCCCTGCATTGGTAGGTGGACTCTCATCCACTGCACCACCAGGGAAGCCCTTTACTCATTTTTTTATTTTACTTTCTTCCTGAGTGAATGTCTAGGTTACTTATTTTCAATATTTCTTCTTCTCTACAAATACATTTTAAGCTATAAAATGCTTGTAATTCTACTTTGGTTTCATAATACCATTATGGACTATGGACAAGGATAGATAGTAAAGAGAATACATACTACCCTACAAAAAACATAATATATGGTCAAAAGATTCAAATGATATATGCCAAACATACTACAAGTAACTGTACTATTCTGAGGAATTTTATAATCATTTACAAAATAAAATAAAGCAGAAACAATTTAGAGAAGAAAATAGTTTCAGTATTACACAAGAAATTTCACTGTTATGTAGATGAAAATAACCAAACACCAGTTTTCAGTTTTTGAGTTTACTGAAGCCACAAGTCACAGAAATGAACTGAGCAAAGGAGAAAGAAATTTCTGATAACAAAGCCAAATAATTAACAAAATCACTGAGATTTCTTCTAAATTTAAATCATGCAGAAGATAAATTCCAAGGGAAAAATTATCTAAATTTAATTTTTTGGTACACATTATGGTATGAGTACTTCCTCCTTGCTTGACAAATTTCATTAGTGCCTAACCAGTTTTGACTAAAAGTACTTACTCTTTGTGGCCAGGTCTCTTTTAAGAAGAAATCCCCCCTCCTTTGCTTTACTCTGAGGCTGACCCACAATCACAGTCACAGATCTCCTTTTGTTAACATTCTTGCCAAAACTGAAAAATTAACTGGAAACATATGACAAGAGATGTGGCTTTAGACAACATAATCTTCCTAAGTCTGAAAATGATAGGGGGAAATCACCTAGAATTGATTTAAAATAGTATTTTAAATATATTTGTATAAATGTAGGGGAGTGGTTCAATCTGCTACTATTGAAAACTCTGTAATCATCAGGGTGACCTTCTTGTATTTCCTCCAAAGAAGTCTGATTTACAACTTTAATGATATTAGAATAAGCAGTGTCAACTTAATAGAATGTTAACAGAAATAATATCAACTCCTGTTATATCTACAAGCATTCAATAGCTAATCAACCAACCATTGTGTAATAAAATCTCATCTTTCAATTTGAGCGTGTCACTCTTTCTTCAAAGATGCAGGGAAAAGGAGACAAAGTGCCCAGACAGTCCAATATGATCACACAGTTGGGCCATTTCTAAGCTTCATTCATCTATTCAGCAATTGTTTAATCTTCCAACTCTGCCCACACAGCCAACTCCTGCCTATGGTTAATTTCCAGGAGGTTTATATATTCCAGCTCTTTTCCTTCCAAATCTAATTCTAAAGCTCAGTGACATTTTCTCTCTGAGGTCTCATTCTTTTTCAGAGAGATTTCCATTTAGATGACAATTCCATTCATGTGAATTTATGAAGCCAATGTTTTCCCAGATAGCCACAATAACAGGGTGCAAAAAGGTCTCTTTGCCTGTTCTAATCTACATTGCTTTTATCATTGCCCTTACCTCTTATTGGATTACCTTCAGATTCCCCAAAGTCTTAAATAATTATCTCTAAGAACACCTTTGTGATACTTCCATGAACTTACCAATGAGTCCATTTAGCTCCCACTTTTTAAAAACCTGTGTACATGTTTCTTGGCCCTGTCTTCTGTGTCCTCAGCCATTCAGTGTCATGGGCCATTACAGTCATGGCTATTGACATGAACTGGGTCCACATGCTCCAAAGTAGTACTGTATGCTCTGAGGCCCTCAAAGTGCTAATTCCAAATGGAAATACATGTCTTTCTCCCCAATTTTAGTTACATTTTTGTTATGTATCTTAAGGAGTTTTGAGTTACGCTAACCGCATCTTAGAGTGGTGCTGTCTAACAAAACTATTTGTATGATGGAAATATTCTATTCTGTGCTTTAATTGTACAGCATTTAGTTTACATTAGTTTAAATTTGGAAAGAGCATTCCTAGTGTTTAAACTGAAAATAATAACTTTCCATTTTTATCCACATCCGTATGGCTTTTTGTGTTTTAAATGTGTCCAGCTCGGACCTCCCCCTCATGTCTGAATCCTGAAGACATTGTTCAGCCCAGGCTGGAACCCTTTACACCCTTGTATGCTGACTGCAGTCCTTCATTTAGGGAGTCTGAAGGCTCCATCATGACACCCTACCCTTCTACATCCACACTACCCAGTCCATGATAGCTTATATTCTATGGCTAACGATTACTATTTCCTAATTCTTTGCACTATTTTGAAGTACGGCAGAAGGTGAAGTGGCCATTGCATAGGCTGGTTTCTCATTAGCCTGAGTACCTTTTCTCTGATCATCTCCAGCCAGGATAGTTCACACTTCTTATCAGGTTCATGAAGGCTTTCAATGAAAAATATTTGAATAGAAGATTTAATACTGAATTTCAGCTTTTATATTTTTTTATTCCTATTAATTCAACATCTCTTCCATCTATTCCTAATTAATATTTTTCTTTCACTGCTCTTACCTCAGGGAATTTATTTTTAGTTGTTCTTAGTTTATACCATAGTGTGCAGGCCCACTGAGTAAGTGCTATTTCATGTGGCACACACTTGTGTAGGCCTTCTTACCAGTTCATATACTTTATTAACTCTGGCTACATTTTGTATAGACTTTACTAGGACTTTTAAATTATTTTTCAATAAATTTAGGTTTAAAGAAAAGGTGCAAGATAGTACAGAAAATTCTACCCAGTTTCCCCTAAAGTTAACACCTTATTAACACCTTACATAACAGTGATAAATTTGCCAAAACTAAGAAATTAACATTGGTACTTTATCATTAAAGTGCAGATTTGTTCAGATTTCACCAGTTTTTTCACTATTTTTCCACTATTCTCCACAAGCCACTCCACACTAATACTGTAAAGACTCCTCCTGCAAATGGCTCATGCCTCAAAAAAAAAAAAAAAGCCTGAGTGGAAAAAAATATTTTAAAATCAAGATTACTGCAAATCAAGAGGCTCAAAAGGCAAGGTCCTGCCTTTATTGGTGGAAAGTAGAGTGAAAAGGTAGGAATGAAAAGGTAAAAATTTACCTCTGATTGCCCCAAATTCCTAACAACAGTAAATACAACAAATATCCTAAAAGTCTACCCCAAAGCATAGACCACACACCTTGGATCCAAAGGTAAGATTTCTGCAGACCTGAGGACAAGAGAGGACCTCCCACTGAAGTACAAGCTCAAGTGAGCTGGTATCTAACGGTTGCCTGCGGGCTGCTACTGTGTGCAATCCTATACAGTCTGAGAGGTGGTCACAGTACCTAAAGATGCTAAACTAGGCAGAGGAAACTGAAGGAAATGAGTAGCCCATGGTATTACTCTTTTTTTTTTTTTTAGCGCTGTGATTTTAACAAAGTATTAAACATTAACAATAAATCTAAAAAAGACAAGTATATTTTGACTTACTTGTTTATGCATTTGTTCATTCATTCAATTGTTAGTTATTAATTGAGTGCCTACTGCTTGCACCTATAGCAGCTCTTCACTACCTCTTCACCAATGAAATGTCATGACCCGTCCCACCTTATCCAAAACTTGGAAGTGAGTTCACAGACCCTTTTAGCTCGGAAAACTTGATTGGCTTAAATTTGTCTAGGATCCACAGATTTTTAAGAGTTGTAAAGAACCTCAAACTTGACCTGTAAGAAATATTTTTCCTGCAAAATTTTACCTGCCTCCTCAGTCATTTGGACACAGAGTGATTTAAACTTCTGAAACAGACTGATTGGCAAACCCACTGAATTTTGCCTTATTGGCCCTTCAATCCACACTGCATGTTTTGGGGTTCCATTTTTTTATGATATTGTTTTTATAGATTTACTATTCTTTTTGCTGTTGTCTATCTTTTTAAAAAAATTATTAAAGTATAGTTGGTTTACAATGTTGTGTTTAATTTCTGATATATAGCAAAGTGACTCAGCTATACATATATATACATACAATATATACTCTTTTTCATATTTTTTCCATTAAGACTTATCACAGCTTATTGAATATAGTTCCCTGTGCTATACAGTAGGACATTGTTGTTTATCCATTCTATATATAATTGTTTGCATCTGCTAATCCCATATTCCCAATATCTTTTAACAGTCATATAGTGGATTCATATGATCTTTATATCTGAATAGCAGATGTATGTCCAGATATATCTGGATTTCAAATTCTAGTGTCAAGTTATATTTTGTAGTTTTCTTGCATCTATTGTTGAGGAAACTGCTATCATTCTATTTGTTATTACTTTGCTGGCAACTTTTTCTCTGCAAAGATTTTCCATCTTTTTTCCATTTTTTAAATTTTTTTGAAATTATAATTGACATTCAATGTTTTATTAAAGTATAAAATATAGTGATTTGACATTTTTACACATTATGATACACTCATCATGATAAGTCTAGTTACCATCTGTCACCATCTAAAGTTATTACCATATTACTGATTATATTCCCTATTCAGTGTGTTACATCCTCATGACTTTATCCGTTCATCTATCAATGAACACTTAGGTTGCTTTCATATCTTGGTTTGTGTAAATAATGGTGCAATGAAATTAGTGTAAATATATCTTTTTGAATCAGTGTTTTGTTTTCCTTAGGTAAATACCCAGAAGTGGATTCCTGGATACTATGGTAGTGCTATTTTTATTTTTTTTGAGCAACTTCCATACAGTTTTCCATAGTAGCTGCACAAATTTACATTCCCACCAACAGTGAATGAGGATTTCTTTTTCTCTACATTCTTACCAATACTTGTTTATTTTTTGCCTTTTTTTATAATAGCCATTCTAACAAGGGTGAGGTGATATCTCATTGTGGTTTTAATTTGTGTTTCCTTAATGATTAGAGATGTTGAGCACTTTTCCATGTGCCTGTTGACCAGAAATGAAAATGTCTCAAGTCCTCTGCCCATTTTTCAAGCAGATTATGGAATTTTTTATTATGTTGTATGTGTTCTTTCTATATTCTGTATAATAACCCCTTATCAGATATATGATTTGCAAATATCTTCTCCCATTAAGTATGTTGCCTTTTTTGTGATAGTTTCCTTCACTATGCAAAAGCTTTTTAGTTTGATGTAGTCCCATTTGTTTATTTTTGTTTTTATTGAGGTGATAAATTTTTAAAAGTACTGCTAAGATTTATGACAAAATCTGACTCCCAATGCTTTCTTCTAAGAGTTTTATGGTTTCAGGTTTTACATTCAAGTCTTTAATCTTTTGTGAGTTCTTATGCAGTATAAGATAGTGGTCCAGATTCATTCTTTGCATGTAGCTGTCCAGTTTTTCCAATACATTATTGAAGAGATTGTCTTTTCTCATTGTATATTCTTGATTCCTTTGCTATAGATTACTTGACCATATATACATAGGTTTATTTATGGGCTACCTACCTTTGATCTATCTGTCTGTTCTTGTGCCAGTACCATATTATTTGATTATGATAACTTTGCAGTATAGTTTGAAGTCAAGGTGCATGATACCTTCAGTTTTGTTGTTCTTTCTCAAGCTTGCCTTTGCTATTCAGGATTTTTTGTTGTTTCCTACAAATTTTTTTGTTCCAGTATTATTTCTTCCAGTTCTGTGGAAAATGTTATTGGTATTTTAATAGGAATTGAATTGAATCTGTATATTGTTTTGGGTATTTTGAACATTTTAACAATATTAATTATTCCAATTCATGAGCAAGGTATATCTTTCCAATCATAGATATAACTTGCTTTCTTGTGCTTTGCCTCTATTGTGCTTCACGGATATCGCATTATTTACAAGTTTAAAATCTGTACCCTGCTTTGAGCAAGGATATCACCATCATTTTTCTAACAGCAGTTACCTACTTTGTGTCTCTGTGTCACATTTATTAATTCTCAAATGTTTCAAACCCTCCACTAGCAAAAAGATTACGACTCAGTGAAGGCTCAGATAATAGTTACCATCTTTTAGGAATAAAGTATATTAAATTAAGAGATGTACATTTTTTACACATGATGCTATTGCACACTTAACAGACTACAGTATACTGTAAACATAACTATTATATGCACTGAGAAATCAAAAAAATTATCTCACTGGCTTTATTGCTCTATTTGCTTTATTGAGGTGGTTTGGAACTGAACCTGCAGTATCTCTGAGGTATGCCTATATTTGTGTCATCTTTACTTCCTTTCATCAATGTCTTATAGATTTCAGAGTAAAGATATTTCACCCTCGGTTAAATTTATTCATAGGTATTTTATTCTTTTTGATGCAATTGTAAATGGGATGTTTTCTTAATTTCTTTTTCTGATAGTTTGTTATTAGTGCATAGAAATGAAACATCTTTCTTTATATTAATTTTGTAGCCTGAAATTTTAATTAATTCATTTGTCAATTTAATAGTTTTTTGGTGAGTCTTTAAGCTTTCATATATGTGTGTATATATATAGTATAACACCATCTGCAATTAATTACTGTTTTATTTCTTCCTTTCCAACTTGGATGCCTTGTATTTCTTTTCCTTGTCTGATTGCTATGACTAGAACTTCCAATGTTATGTTAAATGAAAAAAGTGAGAGTGAGCTTCCACCAATGAAAGAAATGATAGATTACATAAACAGATGGAGAAATATACCAAGTTCTTGGATTGGAAGAATCAATATTGTGAAAATGACTATACTACCCAATGAAATCTACAGATTCAATGCAATCCCTATCAAATCACCAATGGAATTATTTACAGAACTAGAAAAAGAAATCTTAAAATTTGTGTGGAGACACATAGACCCCGAATAGCAAAAACAATCTTAAGGGGAAAAAATTGAGCTAGAGGAATCACACTCCCTGACTTCATACTATACTACAAAGCTACAATAATCAAGACAATATGGTACTGGCACAAAGACAGAAATATAGATAAATGGAACATGATAGAAAGCCCAGAGATAAACCCACACACCTATGGTCAACTAATCTATGACAAAGGAGGCAAGGATATACAATGGAGAAAAGACACTCTCTTCAATAAGTGATGCTGGGAAAACTGGACAGCTACATGTAAATGAATGAAATTAGAAGACGCCCTTACACCATACACAAAAATAAATTCAAAATGGATTAAAAACGTACATGTAGGGCTTCCCTGGTGACACAGTGGTTGAGAGTCTGCCTGCCGATGCAGGGGACAAGGGTTCGTGTCCCGGTCCGGGAAGATCCCACATGCCGCGGAACAGCTGGGCCTGTGAGCCATGGCCGCTGAGCCTGCGTGTCCAGAGCCTGTGCTCCACAATGGGAGAGGCCACAACAGTGAGAGGCCTGCATACCGCAAAAAAAAAAAAAACCTACATGTAAAACTGGACACTATAAAACTCAGAGGAAAACATAGGAAGAACACTCTTTGACATAAATCACAGCAAGATCTTTTTTGACCCACCTCCTAGAGTAATGGAAATAAAAACTAAAATAAACAAATGGGACCTAATGAAACTTAAAATCTTTTGCACAACCAAGGAGACTATAAACAAGATGAAAAGACAATCCTCAGAATGGGAGAAAATATTAGTAAATGAACAAAGGATTAACCTCCAAATTATATAAACAGCTCCTGCAGCTCAATATTAAAAACAAACAAATAACCCAATCAAAATATGGACAGAAGATGTAAATAGACATTTCTCCAAAGAAGACATACAGATGGCCAAGAGGCCCATGAAAAGCTGCTCAACATCACTAATTATTAGAAAAATGCAAATCAAACCTACAATGAGGTATCACCTCACACTGATCAGAATGGCCATCATCAGAAAATCTACAAACTATAAATGGTGGAGAAGGTGTGGAGAGAAGGGAACCCTCTTGCACTGTTGGTGGGAATGTAAATTGATATAGCCTCTATGGAGAACAGTATGGAGGTTCCTTAAAAGACTAAAAATAGAACTACCATATGACTCAGCAATCTCACTACTGGGCATATACCCAGAGAAAACCATAATTCAAAAAAAGTCATGCACCTCAATGTTCATTGCAGCACTATTTACAGTAGCCAGGTCATGGAAGCAACCTAAGTGTCCATCAACAGATGAATGGATAAAGAACATGTGGTACATATATACAATGGAATATTACTCAGCCATAAAAAGGAAAGAAATTGTGTCATTTTTAGAGACATGGATGGACCTAGAGACTGTCATGCAGAGTGAAGTAAGTCTGAAAGACAAAAACAAATATCTTATGTGGAATCTAGAAATTTGTACAGATGAACCAGTTTGCAAGGCAGAAATAGAGACACAAATGTAGAGAACAAATGTATGGAAACCAAGGGGAGAAAGCAGGGAGGGGGTGGTGGTGGTGGTGGGATAAATTGGGAGATTGGGATTGACATATATACACTAATATGTATAAAATAGATAACAAATAAGAACCTGCTGTATTAAAATAAAATAAAATTCAAAAAAATGATATAAAAAATAAAAACCAGATTTAAAAAAAAAAGACTCTTTGTTATAACTCAGAAATATTAAAGTCTATGCCAAGTAAGGTTTCTAAGTATCCTAAAGGCATAAATTCTCTAAGTTAAACAATAGATATTTTTAATAATCTTAATGGAATTGTCATACATCATCCTATTATAGGCAGCATATAATAAAGAAAGGAATGTGCTTTTGACTTTAATCTAATGAAATTAATTTTATAAATTGATACATAAAAGACACACAAAGTTTTTTTTAAAGGAATCATATCAATTTGTGCTAAATTTGACAGAGACAATAAAAATGGAAAGAGATATTAGGACCCCCAAACTTCTTGCACAGAGTAATGAGACTGAGAAAAAATGCATCTGCAAATATTGGCTATGTCTTATGGATAAGGAAGAATGATCAGAGAATGGGGAAAAGACTCCACAGGTTAGAACTAAGAGAGGTGGAGAATCATTTCCAGGACATAGGACCAGGTCCTAATCAGGGTCAACATGTGCCCAGTTGGATTTGAGAATTCCTATGGACAAATGACTGCTATGTGCCTCATTTCCCCCTTTTTTTTTTTTTTTGTAGTACGCGGGCCTTTCACTGTTGTGGCCTCTCCCGCTGTGGAGCACAGGCTCCGGACGTGCAGGCTCAGCAGCCATGGCTCACGGGCCCAGCTGCTCCGCGGCATGTGGGATCTTCCCAAACCGGGGCACGAACCTGTGTCCCCTGCATCGGCAGGTGGACTCTCAACCACTGCGCCACCAGGGAAGCCCTCCCCCTTTTTAAAAAGGGAGTGTCTATTGCAATTATCCTAAACCTATCTCTCCATTGCATTTTGGGTGTGCCAGGAGCAGATAACCTGCATCTTTAGTTCCTTTAGAACTTCAGATACGAAGAAAATTCACTTAAAGCAATTCATATGTATGTGGATCTGATTTAGATCACAAGATCCTGGACCTTGAGAGAGCTAGTCAGATGCTGTAATTGGATGAGATTTTGAGGGGTCTTGGGAAGAAGGCAAGTATATTTTGCAAATGGTAAGGATGTAAATAATTTATGATCAAAGGGAACACTATAAAATTAAAGATAACCACAAATATTTTGAGCCTTTTCCCAATGAGATGTGTGGTCTATGTCCCTTCCCCTTGAATATCGCAATTATAACTGCTTGCGTTCCCAATTATGGCCACTTGACCAATAAAATACATCATAATGGTGCTATGCCATGAAAGGCTACCAGCTCCCACTTCCTAAATTTTAGAATATCTACTCTTTGAACCCAGTTACCATGCTGTGAGGAACGCCAAGGAACTCCATGAAGAGGGCCACATGGAGAAAAATGAGGCTCCAAGTCTACCATCTTAGATCAGCTCTTAACCACCAACCAGCACCATCTTGTCAGCCATGAATGAGCTGTCTAATAAGTGGGCCCTTCCACCTGGCCAAGCTGCTCGGTTGACATTGTATGGAACAGAGACAAGATATCCTCAAAAACTCCCCAAATTAGAGATTTATGAGCAAAATAAATGATAATTGTTGTTTTAAATCACTAAGTTTTGGGGGGCATAAATATTACTACACCTTCATTTGTACTTTCAGGTGTTCCATTTAGCTAGATAGAGCAGTCATTTATTCAAATATAGTTGAGAGACATTTATCAGTCATCTACATGCTGCATACTGCATCACAGAAATAGAATAATAGGAGGGGTCAGTACATGAGTATTACAAAGTACTTTCCCCCATATTCTGATAATCTGGTAGAGGATATAAGAGGAGATAAGATATGAACATAACTGCCTAAACAATTCATGACACAGTAAGAGGCATAAGAGAGGCTGAAATTGCTATGTTTTTTTGAAGAAAGGAAAGAAATATCTCATGAAATAGGTGAAAATGAAGAGATACTTTGATAGGGATAGGGTTATATATGGAGAAAAGTAGGTATTGGTCCCTTTGACTGAGAAATTCTTTAGTTTCTAAGTTAGCACAGGCCCCATCTCCATGAGAATCCCACCTTAGAAGCACTAAATGGAGGGGTCTGATGTCCAATTCAGGTTTATCTTTTATTGTACTTTTATGTAACTATGGATGTAATTAATCCATAAGTAGTACGTAAGAGTGGCCAAGGTGGTCATTCTTCTATCACTGTAAAGTATTTTTCTGGAAAAAAATGTATACTTCTAATTATTATAGCATATTATATTATAAGGGGTTAATATCCAACATATATAAACAGCTCATACAACTCAACATGAAAAAAAACAAACAACCTGATTAAAATGTGGCAGAAGAACTTAATAGACATTTTTCCAAGGAAGACATGCACATGGACAACAGATACATGAAAAGATGCTCAGCATCACTAATCATCAGGGTTATGCAAATCAAAACCACAATGAAATATCACCTCACACCTGTCAGAATGGCTATCATCAAAAAGAACACAGCTAACAAATGTTGGTGAGGATGTGGAGAAAAGGGAACCCTTATACACTTGGTGGGAATGTAAATTGGTGCAGCCACTGCAGAAAACAGTATGGAGGTTTCTCAAAAAACTAAAAAAAAACCTACTATATGACCCAGCAATTCCACTCCTGGTGTATAACCAAAAGAAACTAAAGCATTAATTCAAAAAGACATACATATGTCAATGTTCATTGCAGAGTTATTTACAATAGCCAAGGTATGGAAGCAACTTAAGTGTTAATTGATAGATGAATGGATAAAGCAATTGTGGTATATATATGCAATGGAATATTACTCAGCCATAAAAAATAAAATCTTGTCATTTGCAGCAACATGGATGGACCTAGAAGGTATTTTCTAACTGAACTAAGATAGACAGAGAAAAACAAGTACCGTATGATTTCACTTACATGCATTTCACTTTAAAAGAAGAGGAAGGGAAATTTCTCCCAGCAGCCTCAGGAGCAGTGGATTAAACGTCCAAAATCAACTTGATGTACCCTTCATCTCTAGAATAACTGAATAGACAATGAATCGTCCCAAAATTGAGATAGTGGATGTTGGGAGCCACTGTAGACATGGGGTTTGATTTCTGCATCTAATTTGTTTCTGGTTTCATGTTTATCTTAGATTAGAATTAAGTGTTCATTATCATTGGTAGAATTGTTTATGGATTTGGTTACTGTCTTCCTTTATATATATATATATAGAGAGAGAGAGAGAGAGAGATATTTTGTTTTCCCTTTTCTCTTTTCGTGAGACTGTATGTGTATGCTTCTTTGTATGATTGTGTCTGTATAGCTTTGCTTTTACCATTTGTCCTAGGGTTCTGTCTGTCCAGTTTTTTTGGTTATGTTTTGTTTTTTTTAGTATATTATTTAGCACATGTTATCTTTGGTGGATTTGTTTATTGGTTTGGTTGCTCTGTTCTTTCATTCTTTCTTTTTTTATGACTTTTTAATTTTTTTAATTTTAATATTTCTTTTATTTTAATAACTTTATTTTATTTTATTACATTTTTTCTCCCTTTTCTTCTGAGCTGTGTGGCTGACAGGGTCTTGGTGCTCTGGCAGGGTGTCAGGACTGTGCCTCTGATGTGGGAGAGCTGAGTTCAGGACATTGGTCCACCAGAGACCTAGTGGCTCCATAAAATATCAAACAGTGAAAGCTCACCCAGAGTCCTCTATCTCAATGCTAAGACCCAGCTCAACTCAATGACCAGCAAGCTACAGCACTGGACACCCTATGACAAACAGCTAGGAAGACAGGAACAAAACCCCACCCATTAACAGAGAGGCTGATTAAAATCATAATAAGGCCACAGACAACCCAAAACACATGACCAGATGCTGTCTGGCCCACCAGAAAGACAAGATCCAGTCTCATCCACCAGAACACAGGCACTAGTCCCCTCCACCAGGAAGCTTACACAACCCACTGAACCAACCTTAGCCATTGGGGGCAGACACCAAAAACAACAGGAACTACAAACATGCAGCCTGCGAAAAGGAGACCACAAACACAGTAAGTTAAGAAAGATGAGAAGACAGAGAAACACACAGCAGATGAAGGAGCAAGATAAAAACCCACCAGGCCAAACAAATAAAGAGTAAATAGGCAGTCTGCTTGAAAAATAATTCAGAATAATGAGAGTAAAGATAATCCAAAATCTTGGAAATAGAATGGAGAAAATACAAGAAACATTTAACAAGGACCTAGAAGAACTAAACAGCAAACAAACAATGATGAACAACACAATAAATGAAATTAAAAATTCTGTAGAAGGAATCAATAGCAGAATAACTGAGGCAGAAAATGGATAAGTGACCTGGAAGATAAAATAGTGGAAATAACTACCACAGAGCACAATAAAGAAAAAGAATGAAAAGAAATGAGGACAGTCTCAGAGACCTCTGGGACAAAATTAAATGCACCAACATTCAAACTATAGGGGTCTGAGAAGAAGAGAAAAAGAAAGGGACTGAGAAAATATTTGAAGAGATTATAGTTGAAAACTTCCCTAATATGGAAAAGGAAACAGTTAATCAAGTCCAGGAAGCACAGAGTCCCATACAGGATAAATCCAAGGAGAAACACGCCAAGACACATATTAATCAAACTATCAAAAAATAAGTACAAAGAAAAAATATTGAAAGCAGCAAGGGAAAAACAATATATAATATACAAATGATCCCCATAAGGTTACAGCTGATCTTTCAGCAGAAACTCTGCAAGCCAGAAGGTATTGGGAGGACATATTTAAAATGATGAAAGGGAAAAATCTACAACCAAGATTACTCTACCCAGCAAGGATCTCATTCAGATTCAAGAGAGAAATCAAAGGCTTTAAAGACAAGCAAAAGCCAAGACAATTCAGCACCACCAAACCAGCTTTATAACAAAAGCTAAAGGAACTTCTCTAGGCAGGAAACACAAGAGAAGGAAAAGACCTACAATAACAAACCCAAAACAATTTAAAAAATGATAATAGGAACATACATATTGATAATTACCTTAAATGTAAATGGATTAAGTGCTCCAACCAAAAGACATAGACTGCCTAAATAGACACAAAAACAAGACCAGTATATATGCAGTCTAGAGGAGACCCACTTCAGACCTAGGGACACATACAGACTGAAAGTGAGGGGATAGAAAAAGATACTCCATGCAAATGGAAATCAAAAGAAACCTGGATTAACAATTCTCATATGATACAAAATAGAATTTAAAATAAAGATTATTAAAAGAGACACAGAAGGAGACTACATAATGATCAAGGGATCAATCCAAGAAGTAGATATAACAACTGTAAATATTTATGCACCCAACATAGGAGCACCTCAATACATAAGGCAAATGCTAACAGACATAAAAGGGGAAGTCGACAGTAACACAATCATAGTACGGGACTTTAACACCGCACTTTCACCAATGGACAGATCATCCAAAACGAAAATATATAAGGAAACACAAGCTTTAAAGAATACATTAAACAAGATGGATGTAATTGATATTTAAAGGACATTCCATCCAAAAACAACACAATACACTTTCTTCTCAAGTGCTCATGGAACATTCTCCAGGATAGATCATATCTTGGGTCACAAATCAAGCCTTGGTACATTTAAGAAAATTGAAATCATATCAAGTATCTTTTCCAACCACAACGCTATGAGACTAGGCATCAATTACAGGAAAGAATCTGTAAAACATACAAACACATGGAGGCTAAACAATACACTACTAAATAACCAAGAGATCACTGAAGAAATCAAAGAGGGAATCAAAAATTTCCTAGAAACCAATGACAATGAAAGCATGATGATAAAAAACTTATGGGATGCAGCAAAAGGAGTTCTAAGAGGGAAGTTTACAGCAATACAATCCTACCTCAAGAAACAAGAAATATATCACATAAACAACCTAACCTTACACCTAAAGCAATTAGAGAAGGAAGAACAAAAAAGCCACAAAGGTAGCAGAAGGAAAGAAATCATAAAGATCAGATCAGAAATAAATGAAAAAATAATCAAGAAAACAATAGCAAAGATCAATAAAACTAAAAGCTGGTTCTTTGAGGGGATAAACAAAATTGATAAACCATTAGCCAGACTCATCAAAAAAAAAGCAAGAAGACTCAAAACAACAGAATTAGACGTGAAACAGAAGTAACAACTGACACTGCAGAAATTCAAAGGGTTATAAGAGATTACTACAAATAACTATATGCCAATAAAATGGACAACCTGGAAGAAATGGACAAATTCTTAGAAAAGCAAAACGTTCCAAGACTAAACCAGGAAGAAATAGAGAATAAAAACAGACCAATCACAAGCACTGAAATTGAGACTGTGACTAAAAATCTTCCAACAAACAAAAGCCCAGTACCAGATGCCTTCACAGGTGAATTCTATCAAACATTTAGAAAAGAGCTAAAAACTATCCTTCTCAAGCTCTTCTAAAATATAACACAGAGAGGAACACTCCCAAACTCAATCTATGAGGCCACCATCACTCTGATACCAAAACCAAAGATGTCACAAAGAAAGACAAATACAGGCCAATATCACTGATGAAGATAGATGCAAAAATCCTCAACAAAATACTAGCAAACAGAATCCAACAGCACATTAAAAGGATCATACACCATGATCAAGTGGGGTTTATCCAAGGAATGCAAGGATTCTTTAATATATGCAAATCAATCAATCTGATAAACCATATTAACAAATTGAAGGAGAAAATCCATATTATCATCTCAATAGATGCAGAAAAAGCTTTTGACAAAATTCAACACCCATTTATGTTAAAAGCCCTCCCGAAAGTAGGCATAGATGGAACTTTCCTCAACATAATAAAGGCCATATATGACAAACTCACAGCCAACATTGTTCTCAATGGTGAAAAACTGAAACCACTTCCTTTAAGATCAGGAAAAAGACAAGGGTGTTCACTCTCACCATTATTATTCAACATACTTTTGGAAGTTTTAGCCACAGCAATCAGAGAAGAAAAAGAAATAAAAGGAATCCAAATCAGAAAAGTAGAAATAAAGCTGTCACTGTTTGCATATGACATGATACTACACATAGAGAATCCTTAAAGATGCTACCAGAAAACTACTAGAGCTAATCAATGAATTTCATAAAGTAGCAGGTTACAAAATTAATGCACAGAAATCTCTTGCATTCCTCTACACTAATGATTAAAATCTGGAAGAGAAATTAAGGAAACACTCCCATTTACCACTGCAACACAAAGTATAAAATACCTAGGAATAAACCTACCTAAGGAGAAAAAAGACCTGTATGCAGAAAACTATAAGATGCTGAAGAAAGGAATTAAAGGTGATACATACAGATGGAGAGATACACCATGTTCTTGGATTGGAAGAATCAACATTGTAAAAATGACTATACTACCCAAAGCAATCTACGTATTCAGTGCAAGCCCTATCAAACTACCAATGGTATTTTTCACAGAACTAGAACAAAGAATTTCACAATTTATATGGAAACACAAAAGAACCCAAATAGCCAAAGCAATCTTGGGAAAGAAAAATGGAGCTGGAGGAATCAGGCTCCTGGAATTCAGACTATACTACAAATCTACAGTAATCAAGACAGTATGGTACTGGCAGAAAAACAGAAATGTAGGTCAATGGAAAAGGATAGAAAGCCCAGAGATAAACCCATGCACATATGGTCACCTTATTTTTGTTACAGGAGGCAAGAATATACAAGGGAGAAAAGACAGCCTCTTCAATAAGTGATGCTGGGAAAACTGGACAGCTACATGTAAAAGAATGAAAATAGAACACCTCCTAACACCATACACAAAAATAAACTCAAAATGGATTAAAGACCTAAAGGTATGTCCAGGCAGTATAAAACTCTTAGAGGAAAACATAGGCAGAACACTCTATGACATAAATCACAGAAAGATCCTTTTTACCCACCTCCCAGAGAAATGGAAATAAAAACAAAAATAAACAAATGGGACCTAATGAAACTTAAAAGCTTTTGCACAGCAAAGGAAAGCATAAACAAGACAAAAAGACAACCATCAGAATGGGAGAAAATACTTGCAAATGAAGCAACTGACAAAGGATTAATCTGCAAAATTTACAAGTAGCTCATTCATGAGAGGTTAAGGAAACACTCCCATTTACCATTGCAACAAAAAGAATAAAATCCCTAGGAATAAACCTAGGCTCATTATCAAAAAAATTAAACATCTCAAACCAAAAATGGGCAGAAGACCTAAATAGACATTTCTCCAAAGAAGATATACAGATTGCCAACAAACACATGAAAGGATGCTCAACATCACTAATCATTAGAGAAATGCAAATCAAAACTACAATGAGGTATCACCTCACACCTGTCAGAATGGCCATCATCAAAAAATCTACAAACAATCAAGGCTGGAGAGGGTGTGGAGAAAATGGAACCCTGTTGCATTGTTGATGCAAATGTAAATTGATACAGCCACTATGGAGAACCGTATGGAGGTTCCTTAAAAAACTATAAATAGAACTAACATATGACCCAGCAATCCCACTACTGGGTATTTACCCTGAGAAAACCATAATTCAAAATAGTCATGTACCACCATGCTCGCTGCAGCTCTATTTGCAATAGCCAGGACATGGAAGCAACCTACGTGTCCATCAGCAATTGAATGGATAAAGAAGATGTGGCACATATATACAATGGAATATTACTCAGCCATAAAAAGAAATGAAATTGAGTCATTTGTAGTGAGTTGGATGGACCTATAGTCTGTCATACAGAGTGAAGTAACTCAGAAAGAGAAAAATAAATACCATATGCTAACACCTATATATGGAATCTAAATTTTTAAATAAAAAGTAGTTCTGAAGAACCTAGGGGCAGGACAGGAATAAAGACAGACATAGAGAATGGACTTGAGGACACGGGGAGAGGGAAGGTAAGCTAAATGAAGTGAGAGAGTGGCATGGACATATATACACTACCAAATGTAAAATAGATAGCTAGTGAGAAGCAGCCGCATAGCACAGGGAGATCAGCTCGGTGCTTTGTTACCACTTATAGGGATGGGATAGGGAGCATGGGAGGGAAACTCAAGAGGGAGGAGATATGGGGATATATGTATAGCTGGTTCACTTTGTTATAAAGCATAAACTAACACACGATTATAAAGCAATTATACTCCAATAAAGTTGTTAAAAAAAAAAAAAGAATAATTGGAGACCTGGGTTAATTCCAGCTAACCTGCTTACTGCTGATTTCAAGTTCTCGAAGTGATTCAAAGGAGACAGAATGAGACTGTGGAAATGGAGAAGGGATATGACTGAAAATATCATAATCCATAGGATTTATAGGACTTCATAGCTGAGTTAATGTGTGGTGTAGAAAGAGAAAAATAGAATGGTGAAATCACGTTCAGGTGCGTGGCTACCAGAGTGGATGAGCTGACATTCACCATGACAGAACATGAACATGGCTGAGCAAGCTTGGTAGCAGAAGATGGCAGAATAGACAAGGCTATTCACAGGACAGACATCACCTTAGTTCCAGGAACTATACCAGGAACAGTGTAGACAAGGTTATATTTAATATAAAATCTGTGCCTTCAGGAAATTCAAATTCATTACACAGAGAGACAAGAAAAAAAAAAAAACCTGTTATGCTAAACTTCTTTGCTTGCCTTCAACTCATCTAGCTCTTTCTTGCTTCAGGGCTTTTGTACATGTTGCCCATTAAGTGTGAAAGGATCTCCCCAAATAATCCCCTCTACCTGGTGACTCCTACTTACCTTTCAGTTTATAGGTTATACAGCAATTTCCTAGGAAGGTCATCTCCACACTATTCAATCTGAATTAGATTTATTTTAGTATTTCCTCCCCTAGCACCTACAAATACCTTTCCTTTAAAAAGCACAGTTAAACATGTGGTAAATTATTTTTGCCTGATTTTACCTCTTTACTGAGAGTGTCTCAAACCAGAACATAGTTCTAGAGGGCAAAGACCACACATAGTTGTTTATCATTGATGTCAAGCTGCTAAAATAGTATTTTGTACATATTAAGCAATGAATAAACATTTTTGTTGAAATAATAAATGGTATAATAAAAATAGATCCTGATGACCATAAGAACACAAGGCAGAGCCTACTATCATGAGCAGGTTGCAATAAGGAGGCAAGGAAGGCTTTACAGAGAAAGTGAGAGAGTAGCTCAGGCTATCTTGAAATATGCAGTTTAAACAGAGGGGAGGAGCTCTTCCACAGAGAAGAATGAGCGCATGAGGAAACACAGCAGAATACAGAATGACACTTTGAGGACCAGCAAATGGTTGTTTAGCTTCGGAGGGCACAACTATGAGAAATGGATAATAATAATTTTAGAAATAATATCAGAGAGGTAGGCAGAGACTAGGTGATAAATTCTTGCTAACAGAGGATTCTTGGCTTTATTCTATAGGGCAAGGGAAGTCATTGAATGTATTTCCACAGATTTTCTAGTCATTAGGGAAGACTAGCTCTCTACCTTATTATATTGTCTCAATCCTTTTGCTTAGATTACCTGAGATACTTCAGCAATTATGTAGTGTTAGTAGCTTCCTGGAAGAGAAGCAATAGGTATGATGTGCATGGAGTGAACATGGGGGCGAAGACAGGAGAGTATGGGAAGGAAATGCATACATATAGGAAGGAGACTCCATAATGAGGTTCCAACCTCAAACGAAGGAAGAACAAAATAATCCCAAGGTAAGCAAAGACATTTCAATATGTAGGTCGAGGTGGGTGGATCAGGGACCGAAAAGGGCCACCAAGGATAGCTGCAGAGTGAAGGGTACCAAGATTGCCTGTTTTCTTCATGAAAAAAAAAATTGCTAGGAGGAGGGGTAAGGACAGACAATCAGATTATCTTCTACTGTTCCATGGAACTAGACAGTGCTGTCTTAACAAATAAAGCAGCCAGTTATTTTACCAGCATAATGGGTTTATTTGAGAATAGCAGAGAACTGCAATTTTGGACAAGCATGCTATAGCAAAATCTATAGGCAAGTCTAACAAACAAATGAGTTAAACATTACTTTGTACAGAAAACAGTGGAAGTTGGAAGGGGTTGTTTTGAATGAAATTACATTGAAGGAAAATAAGAGTTTAGGACAGTGCAGCACTTCCCTTCGGCTGTGCTTGTTGCCGGGCAATGAGAATTGTTCCTATTGGGGTCTGTAGTTGCTGCCTTTTTATAGGGGTCTGTAATTGATGTCAAGTTGTAGTGTGTGAAGACTCTCACTTCTGGCCTCCAACACGTTTTATTTTATTTATTTATTTATTTATTAGATTTTATATATATATATATGTTAGCATACGGTATTTGTTTTTCTCTTTCTGACTTACTTCACTCTGTATGATGGGCTCTAGGTCCATCCAACTCACTACAAATAATTCAATTTTGTTTCTTTTTATGGTTGAGTAATATTCCATTGTATATATGTGCCACATCTTCTTTATCCATTCATCTGTCGACAGACACTTAGGTTGCTTCCATGTCCTGGCTATTGTAAATAAAGCTGCAATGAACATTGTGGTACATGACTCTTTTTGAATTACGGTTTTCTTGGGGTATATGCCCAATAGTGGGATTGCTGGGTCGTATGGTAGTTCTATTTTCAGTTTTTTAAGGAATCTCCATACTGTTCTCCATAGAGGCTGTATCAATTTACATTCCCACCAACAGTGCAAGAGGATTCCCTTTTCTCCACACCCTCTCCAGCTTTTATTGTCCAACCCTTTTTTTTTTTTTTTTTTGCGGTATGCGGCCTCTCACTGTTGTGGCCTCTCCCGTTGCAGAGCACAGGCTCCAGACGCTCAGGCTCAGTGGCCATGGCTCACGGGCCTAGCCGCTCCACGGCATGTGGGATCTTCCCAGACCAGGGCACGAACCCATGTCCCCTGCATCATCAGGTGGACTGTCAAACACTGCACCACCAGGGAAGCCCTGTCCAACCCATTTTAAATGAGGTTTCTCTCCTACACTATTGGTGGGAATGGAAACTGCTATAGCCTCTATGGAGAACAGTATGCAGGTTTCTTAAAAAACAAAATATAGAGCTACCATAAGATCCTGCAATCCCACCCTACAGCATATTTCCAGAGAAACCCAAAATTTAAAAAGAAACATGCACCCCCATGTTCATAGCAGCTCTATTTATAATAGCCAAGACATGGAAGCAACCTAATAGTCCATCAACAGATGAATGTATAGAGAATATGTTGTACATATATACAATGTAACACTACTCATCCATAAAAAAGAATGAAGTAATGCCATTCACAAAAAAAAGATGGACCTAGAGATTATCATACTAAGTGAAGTAAGTCAGAGAACTACAAATATCATATGATATCACTTATATGTGGAATCTGAAAAATATAATACAGATGAACTTACAGAACAGAAACAGACTCACAGACACAGAAAACAAAGTTATTGTTATCAAAGGGGAAAGGGGAGGGATAAATTAGGAGGTTTGGATTAACATATACACACTACTGTATATAAAAAGATAACCAACAAGGACCTAGTGTATAGCACAGAAAACTATCAATATTTTGTAATAATCTATACGGGAAAAATCTGAAATTATATAATATATATTACTTAAATATATGTATATATATATATATATATATATATATATATATATATATATATATAATATATATAAAAAAAAATGAACATATATT
>NW_006785665.1:148520-190064 GCF_000442215.2 Lipotes vexillifer
AAATATATAATATATATTTTTTATATATATATATATATATATATATATATATATATATATATATATATATATATATATATAAACATTCATATGGAAAACCTGAATGAACATTTGATCAACACAGTATAAAATTGAATCACTTTGCTGTACACCTGAAGATAACACAACATTGTAAATTAACTATACTTCAGTCAAAAAATTAGATTCCTTGGGAATTCCCTGGTGGTCCAGTGGTTAGGAAACTGCACTCTCCCTGCCAAGGGCCTGGATTCAATCCCTAGTCAGGGAACAAAAATCCCACAAGCCGTGAGGCGAGGCCAAAAAAATTTTTTCTTTAAATGAGGTTTCCTTTATTCTGTTTCAAAGAACTTGGATGTATCTTTGCTCTCCTCTGTTGACATATATGTTTTTGAATAATCAAACTTTACAGCAGTGAAATATAATGAAATTTTTGTTCCATAAATGAGTAATTCTTTCCTACATTTGCATAACCTTCTTAGAGATCACTGATGGTAGAAACTCAGAATATCTTAACTTCTCTGAGCCTCATTCACCTAATATGTAAAAGATCTTTAGGGTACAGTGTGAGTTCTACACTTAAATGAGAAACTGTGTGAAAGCACACATGTTACCTGACACATAAAATGCATACAGTTAACTGAATAGTGAAAAATTGGCTCTTTAATTAATAGGACATGAAGTCTGGACAATTGTTCTTCGAAGGGCTGATTTGAATTCCTTACATCTCAGACTGTAAATCATTGGATTGAACAATGGAGTGAGGATGGTATAAGACACAGATATTAGGGTGTCTTAACTTGAAGAGTAATTGGATTTGGGCCTTAAGTAGATGAAAGAGGCACAACCATAATGAACAGTTACCACAATGAGATGGGAGGTTCAGGTAGAGAAAGCTTTGTATCTTCCAATAGAGGATGGGATTTTTAGAATGGCAGAGATGACGTGGATATAGGAGACCAGGATAAGTAACAGTGGAATAACCAAGACAAACACACCAAGCATGAATATGACCAACTGACTGAGGCGAGAGTGATGAGATGCCAGCTTGAGGACAGGAGAGATATCACAGAAGTAGTGATGGAGATGGTTGGAGGAGTGGAATGGCAGGCGAAATATCAGGGAGGTGATGACCACTGAGACAGTGAATCCACAGGCACAGGCAGCCACCACAAGTCCCAAACACCCCCATAACCCATGAGCACTGTGTAACACAGAGGGTTACAGATGGCCACATAACGATCATAACCCATGGCTGCCAGCAGGAAGGAGTGAGAGCAGATGAGCAAGAGGAAGGTAAACATTTGGATGGCACAGCCCAGGAAGGAGATGGTCTTCTTCTGGGCCAGCAGGTCAACCAGCATCTTGGGTATAATGACGAAGGTGTAGCAAGTCTCAGAACAGGAAAGGACACCAAGGAAGAAGTACATAGGGGTTTGGAGGGCTCTGTCCAGTACAATGGTAGAAATGATGATGGCATTGGTGCCCAGGATGAACAGGTACAGAAGCAGAAAGACAACGAAGAGCAGCCGTTGCAGCCCAGCCAGAGATGAGAAGCCAAGGAAGAAAAACTCTCTCACCGAGGTTTCATTGACCCACTCCATGGCCACTGTTATATAGGAGAGCCAGAGCCAGAGGCCAGGGTCCAGGGAGGGAGAAATAGGGAACTCAGCACAAAGCCTACAGGTGGCAGGCATTTCCAGATGTTTGGTGGAACTCATTCATTTCCCCCAAATATAACTGCCAAAATAAGAATTAAGGCTAAATATGGAACAGAATAACTGACAACCAATTAGCAGACTTTTTTCCAGTACCAAGGACATGTTATCTCTCTAGCCAAGGATTAAGACATTATCTGATAATTTTCCCTTGTATCTTACTTATGGTTTATTTTGATTTCCTTGCTCACTACAAGCCTAAGGAAACCATCTCTCCAAGAGTGAAAAATATGGTTAATTTCAGCTACCTAAGCATGATCAGAAAGTGGAATGAAAGAATGAGTAATATTCAGATACAGCATGTGAACTTCAGTTTATCAACCATAAAATGGAGAGGGAGAGGAAGAATTAGACAATTGCTAAACAAAAGTGTGAAGGGATCTGTATTAATTGACAACTTAGTATATGCTAAGATATGTGGTAAGAATGTCATATACCTTATGTCAATATTCATTACAACAATTTTATGTCAATACCCAAAATAATAAGAAAAAAGCTTTTAGTGTTATTTCTAACAGAATGACCAATGATAGACCAACTAGAAACACTTCTGGAGGATCCACAAACTAGAGCACTGAGCCAAGGATAGAACAGATGATAACATTAGTTGAAAAAAATATTCTTTTTCAGGAAAACAAGAGTCACTAAGTTGGTTTAAAAAAAGAGAGAGATTCATTAACTTTGTTACATTTTACAACACCCTTCACTTTTCCCATTATAGATGCCTCAGAGAAACTCAGAAAAATAGTTTTGCAAAAAATGACCAAGACCTTGTCACAGAAAGCGAGAGAGAATGGGAAAACTAGGTAGTTTTCGAGATTCCTACCACTAACATAAACCATAAGCTTTATATCTTTTATATATTATTATGTCAATAAAATTCCTTTTGAATATTCTGCTGCTAAATACAGTTTGCAAACTGCTAGAAAGGATTATTTGTAAAGTCATTTTTAGGCCTTATAGAAGATAACTTTTCATGGGTGTGTTTCCCACTGACCAGGCCTAAGAAGTAAGAAAGTATTCTCTGGATACAAAATCATCTAGCATGTATTGGATGTGTCCAGTGTTTGTTTATATACTTTTCAGTATATTTGTATAACTTTTACATCACTTTGTGTTGAAGAATTATTTGAATCTGCTACCACAGGTTTGTTTGTTGTTTTGGGTTTTTTTGCATTTTTCTAGTCAACAGCAAACCTTAGTTCTCTAGACCCTAAGTTAAATGATTGGAAATTTCTGAAACACTTTGTATCTATTCCTAGAATTGAAAGATAATTTTTGTTCTTTCTTAATTACTAGAAACTGGTCCTCAACTTAGTAGTTATAATTATTCATTTATTTGAAGTTAGTATTAGGATACTCACATACACTTGTTTTAAAGCTCTTTAACACAGATAATAGGAATTTTTCACTCTGTAACTATAAAGATATTTCTGTTATATATATAAATATGAAGAATGTGTATACCATGTATATCCCCATTATATACATATGTATATGTATACTAGTTATATGTTTTCTATATCAAGAAAGGCAGACAAATGAGACAGTTTCACTATATAACACTTCCACCTGGACATATGAATTTCCATCTATTCCAAGATACAGAGGGAAATCTAAATTTATGGTCATTGCTTATCCTTGTCTTGTCAATTTTCCAAGATTTTTCTGGATCTCCTTTCAACTAACCCATGTCGAATCCCCACTATATCCTCACTACACTGACTATGAATTGTAGAGTAGACCACAGAAGTTAGAATTACCTGATTCTGAAAGAGTGCCTGGATCTACCCAATATCAAAAAAAAAAAAAAAACTGTTTGGAGTTTTTGTCACTCAGACCCATGAGGGCAGCGTTTTTCAGTTAAGTGGATTTTTACATACTGTTAATATAACCCCACAGTCTAAATGAGTTGTATGATTGATATATTTGCCCTTTTCTTGGTGTATGGAGACTCACTGGCACAGTATACCTGAGAAGGCGGTCCCCATCTGCTCAAAAAGACATCAAAGACCACCACAGTGTGTTATATCAGTACTATGGATAGAAAGGTATAAGAGCAGAAGAATAAAAAGATCTTCCAACCAAATACCCACAGGCTCTAAGATTAAGGTAAAAGATCCCTGAATTTGGACTGAGAAGATCTATATTTTAGGTCTAGCTTTGTGTGACTTTGGGCAAAGTACTTAACTTGGATATTCAGTCTCCTTATTTTAAAATTAAAGGGGACAGGTCAATAACTGTAAAAAAAAAAAACTGTTAAGCTGCATGGAAAGTATTTAAGAAGAGGCTCCTTGCATGATATCCTACAGAAAGAGATTTGACTTAGGGTAACAGCTGAGTACTGACTTTTAAGAACCCTTTTTTTTTTTTAACATCTTTATTGGGGTATAATTGCTTTGCAATGGTGTGTTAGTTTCTGCTTTATAACAGAGTGAATCAGTTATACATATACAAGAACCTTTTAAACTCATGGACTCCAACATTCTCTAGTTAGATGACCCTGAAATTCCCCTTATAATTTTCTAGAGCCTGTGGATAGAATTCAGGTTATGATCCTTAGAGATGACACTTCCCAACTTATTTTTCTAACTTCTTAGATACTCCACAGGGATTTTATGTAGTTTCAATTTAAATAGGGACTCAATATTTGAGGATACTGTGTACCTCAAAAGCGGGCAAATCTATATGTTTTTCAGGTGTAATACTTGTGAGATATTCAATTTATCTTAAGAAAAGCATCAATCTCTTAGCTGGGAGAAATTATGTAGGCAGCCTCAGATAGTAAAGAAGTGGAATTTTTATATTCTTAAGTACACATGAACATCCTGAATATGCCTTATTAAAATGGAGGTTAAATACTGTATCAGTTTTCATTTATAGCTAAAATCATACATCCATGAGTAGACAGTAGAAAGAGAAGTAGAGATTTGATAAGTATTATTTCATTTGATCCATAAATCAACCAATCTTAAAAAAGAAGAAAAAGAAGAAATAAAGAAGAAAGGAAAATCTAACTGGGAGCTAAAATGACCCAGTATAATCATGAAGAAAAATTTAGAGAACAACCTGGAGCATGCCAAATCACTTTTAGGACCTGGAGTTAAAAGCAGTCCCTGGTTCTCCTTCTTAACCCTGCCACTTGCCAAAATTGTAATGGGGGAAAGTGTTCACAAGCACTAGCCTTTACTCAGGTCTAGACCCCACAAAGCCCCAAACTAGAGTGATATTCGCACTGCTCAGCAAGTACCTACATTGCTCTCCTCCTTTCAATTCAGACAGAAGCAGGTATTCAGTATCTGGGAACCCATCAGGAATAAGCCAAAGTCCAGAACCTGAGGAAATAACAGCAGAAGAGAGTGAATCTGCCTTGAGACAGAAGCTCTCATCTGCATCAACAGAGGTAGCCTCCCTTATCCATCAGGACTCTCAGCTTGCCCAGCCGAAGTCACGATCTTGAGAAGTTCTGGTTCATGCAGTTCTTAGTATCACATGGGAAGTGATTATTAGAAGCATATACTGTGATTATTGGACTCCTGAGGCTTGATCTACTGCCCTAAAGACTTTGTCTTGGGGTTAATTAGAAGTCAAGTCTATTTTGGAAAAATAATGTTTGCAGTTTCTCAAGGTAACCTTAGTTGAGGAACCTGGGGAGCAGGAGCTATGAACATAATTAGTCTGAATTGGAAGTTCAGTCCATTTGTGATGGATTCTGAAAGAGAAATCGCCATGATTTAGTCTGTAATACAGCAGACCAAGTGGACATTTTTCACTGAATTTTAAGTTAGGATATTGGTGTATTTATGCAGGGATTCCCACCTTTAGTGTTTATAAGAGCCAAAGTAGGTCTTGATTACAAATTCATCTTATCAGATTCTTGTTCATAAAAATTCTAGTCAAGAATATTGGGGTGATCTACAAAAACCTAACTTTTAACAAGTATTTTATGTCTATTTGAGCATTATCATTAAGTTACTTGTTATCTTACAAATAAAGTTTAAAGCTTAAAATAAATGAGATGTGTGAATCAAAAACTAATTGTATTAACCTTCTGGAGGTTTCACTTAAATACCATAAAATGTTCCCAATTCAAATGTACAGTTTGGTGAGTTTTACAAATGTATACATAAAAGCCCCAACCACCCAATAAAGTTATATAATATTTTTACAAGCCTGAAGAATTTCCTTCTCTCCCTTGTGGTCAGTCCCACTCAGCCCTAGCACAAGAAAATTAATTATCTTGCTTTCTGTTTGATATGGTTTTACCTTTGCCAGAATTTCATATAAATGGAATCAAATCATATACTCAGTTTTATGTCTTGTTTTTTTCCACTTGCCATAATGTTTTGGAGACTCACTAATATTGTTAAAATTTTAGTTCACTTTTTACTGCTTAAGAGTATCCCATTTATTAATCATCACAATTTTTTTTTATTTATTTATTTTTGGCTGCATTGGGTCTTCATTGCTGTGCTCTGGCTTTCTCTAGTTGCTGTGAGTGGGAGCTACTCTTCGTGTGGTGCACGGGCTTCTCATTGCAGTGTCTTCTCTTGTTGCAGAGCACAGGCTCTAGGCACATGGACTTCAGTAGTTGTGGCATACAAGCTCAGTAGTTGTGGTACATGGGCTTAGTTGCTCCATGGCATGTGGCATCTTCCTGAACCAGGGCTCGAACCCGTGTTCCCTGAATTGGAAGGTGGATTTTTAACCGCTGCACCACCAGGGAAGTCCCTAATCATCAAAATTTATTCACCTGTTGAACTGTTGAAGGACATTTAGATTACATCCAGTTTGAGACTATTAGGATTAAAACTCTTATGAATATTAATTTCTAAGTCATTGCTTAGACGTACATGTTCATTTATCTCTGGTGAGTACCTATGAATGGAATGGCTGTTTAACTATTTATAAACTGCTAGCCTATTTTTCAGAGAGGTTGTATCATAATTAATTTCCATGAGCAATTTATGCATGTACCAGTGCTTGCACATCCTAGCCAAATCTTGGTGTAGTCAGTCTTTTAAATTTCTTAAATGTATAGTGATATTTCATTGCACTTTTATCATGTGTTTTCTTGAATATTATATTGACCATTTTTCATGTGTTCTGGCTATTTGTACATCTTGTTTTGTGAAGTATGTATTCAAATGTTTGACTATGTTTTAATTAACTTCTTTTTTTTTCCTTTGTAAGAGTGATTTTTACATTTTGAATACAAGTTCTTTATCAGATATACACTTTGCAAATATGTACTCCTATGTAGTTTATTTTTCCATTTTATTAATCATGCCTTTTTTATAACAGTTTTAATAAAATATAATTTTCATACCATAAAATATACACTTTTAAAGTGTACATTTCAGTGGTTTTTAGTATATTCACAGAGTTGTGTAACCATCAACATTATCTAATTTAGGATAACAGAAGTTTTTAATTTGGATATAGTTCAATTTATCATTATTGTTCTTTTTATTATTCACATGGTCTTTCTCCTCTCTAATAAATATCTGTCTACTCCAAGCTGCAGATTATCTCCTATGTTTTATTATGAAATGTGTGTAGTTTTGATATTTTTTAAATTTTGTATAGGAGAATAGGTAAGATTCAAGGTTTATATTTTTTAATATGTACGTCCAGTATTTCCATCCACAGTATGTTGACATGACTATTCTTTCCTTATTGAAATACCTTCACACCTTTGTTGAAAATTTATTGACCTTATATTCATGGCACTATTTCCATATTGTACTTTCTGTTACATTGATACATGTGTCTACACTTCTTTTCATTTTTAATATCTATTTTCTTTCTAATTTTACAAGCAATACATTTTCATTGCTGACAACTAGAAATACATGAAAGCATAAGTTAAAAATTAACAATCACCCATGTTCCCCACTACCCCAGAGGTAACTATTATTACCATTTGGATGCATTTCCTCCCAGTGTCTACATATTTCTTTAACTGAAGTATAATTGAACTACTATGTTAGTTCCAGGTGTACAACATAGCGAGTTGGTATTTCTATACATTACAAAATAATCACCATATTATATCTAGTTTCCATCTGTCACCATACAAAGATATTACAATGTAAATGACTATAATCCTTATGTTGTATATTTCATCCCCATGACTCATTTATTTTGTTAATGGAAGTTTGTACCTCTTGACCTCTGTCACTTATTTGTGTTGACTCTTATGTCAATACCACTTGGTCAACATTGTGCTAGAGTATGTCTTGAAATCTGGGTCATCTGTTTCTAAATTGTGCTCATCTATTTTAAATGTTTTCATCTAGTTCTAAATTGTTTTGTTTATTCTATGTGCTTTGCATTATCATATAAAATTTAGAATCAACTTGTCAATTTCTAGAGAAAAGCATGCTGGGATTTGTATTGTACTTGTGTTTAACAATAAATCAAATTGAGGATAATTGTCATGTTAACAATTTTGAGTCTCTCAATCTATGGTCATGTTACAACTTTACATTTATTTAGGTCTTCTTTGTTTTTTCTCAGTAGTTTTTCTTTTTAATTTTTATTGTACCTAAATATTTCATGGTTTTGATGGCATTTTATATTGCTATTGTAATTAATATCAGTTTCCACTATTTTTTGTTGGTATTGTAAAGAAATACAGTTCTTTTTTGTATATCAACTTATTACCTTGTAGTCTTTGCATATCTTACAATTTTGCTAAATTCATTTACTAGGCTTTTTTTTTAACTAAAAATGTTTTACTAACTTTTTACTTTGATTGCTTTGCAGTTTGTACATAAATAATCACAATTTCTGTGAATAGAGTTTTACTTATTTTCCAATATGACTGCCTTTTATTTGTTTTCCTTGCCTTGTTGCATTGGCTAGTACTCTCAATGCAACATTGAATTGAAGTGAAAAAGGTAGATATCCTTGATTTGTTCTGAGTCCAGGAATCACTTAACATATAGTTAATGGCCCAGGAAGTGTTCTCCCTTTGCAAATAGGCTTGCAGAAAAATGATATTCTGCTTTTGTTGGGTGTGGAGTTTTATAAATATCAATTAAATAAAGTTTGCTGTTACTGTTTAGGTCTTTTATACTTTTATCACTCTTTATCAATTACAAAAAGAGAAGTTTGAAATCTTTATCTACAATTTTGGAATTGCCTGCTTTTTTTTGCACCTTCCTGGAATTTGAATCTTTGTTGTAAAATGCATATTCATTTTTAACCATTAGAACTTATACTCAATTTTTTAATCATTAAAAATGGTCACCTTTACTACTGTTAATATTCTTGATGCTTAAATCCACTTTGTCTGATGTTAAAATAGTCACTCTGGCTTTCTAATGATTAGAATTTTTGTGCATTTTTTCTAAACTTTTACTGTTATATGCAAATTTATATTTTAAATGAGTTTCTTGCAGAAAACATGTAATTGGAATCTTATTTTTTTATCAAAGTCTGGTCATCTCTGTCTTTTACTTGATGCATTTAGATAATTTATTCTTGATATGTTTCATTTCACTGATGGTTTTTAAGTGTATCATCTTTCTTTCTGATATCTTTGTTCTATCAGAACTTTGTTCCTGTTTTCCCTTTTTCTTGACTTCCATTATGTTAACAGAATGTTTTTAGTATTCTGTTTCATTTTTTCTATTGTTTTATTAGCAATATCTTTGTTTTTGTTTTTTTTCCTAAAATATGCATCTTCAATTTACCATAGTCAATCTTTAAAAAAAATTGTAACACTTTATAATGTGACTTTTACAACACAGTACATTCATTTACCCCTTTTGAGTTTTGTGCTATTTTTTCATATATTGTACTTCTAAATATTATAAACCTCATATTACATTTTTATGTTGTATTTTATTTTATTCTTTATGTATTTGGCTAGCTTTAAAAACTGTTATATTAAAAAATGGGAAGGAAATCAGAAAAACGGGATATATGTATACATATAGCTGATTCACTTCACTGTACAGCAGAAACTAACACAACATTATAAAGCAGCTATACTTCAATAAAAAAAATAATAACTTCTATATTTACTGAAATGTTTGCCATTCCCAGAACTCTGCATTACTTCAAGGAGATCCAAGTTTTCCTTGCCAACCATTTTATTTCAATTTTAAGAACGTCCTTTGAGAATTTCTTTGGTGAGTTCTGGTGACTAAAAATTCCTCAGCTTTTGTTTTCTTTTTGTTTTTTAATATACTCTTTTTTATTGAAGTATAGTTGATTTACAATGCTGTGTTAGTTTCAGGTGTACAGCAAAGTGATTCAGTTATATATATTCTTTTATATTCTTTTTCAGATTCTTTTCCCATATAGGTTATTACAAGATATTGAGTATAGTTCCCTGTGTTCTACAGGACCCTGTTGGTTCTCTTTTATATATGGTAGTGCATGTATGTTAATTGCAAACTCCCAATTTACCCTTCCTCCTCTTTCCCCTTGGGTAGCCATAAATATGTTTTCTATGTCTATGAGGCTACTTCTGTTTTGTAAATAAGCTCAATCGTATTATTTTTTAGATTACATATATAAGTAATATCACATATTTGTCTTTCTTTTTTTAATTTTATTGGAGTATCATTTATTTACAATGCTGTGTTAGCTTCAGGTGTACAACAAAGTGATTCAATTATACATATACATATATTCATTCTTTTTCAGATTATTTTCCCATATAGTTTATTACAGAATATTGAGTAGAGTTCCATGTACTATACAGTAGGTCCTTGTTGATTATCAATTTTACATATAGTAGTGTGTATATGTTAACTCCAATTTATCCCTCCCCCACACTACGGTTCCCCTTTGGTAACCATAGATTTGTTATTAAAATCTGTGAGTCTGTTTCTGTTTTGTAAATAATGTCATTTATATCACTTATTTTCAGATATACTTCAAATATGAGTAATATCATATGATACTGTCTTTGTCTGACTTACTTCACTTAGAATGCTAATCTCTAAATCTATCCACATTGCTGCAAATGGCATTATTTCCTTCATTTTTCTGGATGAGTAGTATTCCACTGTATATATATATATATATATATATATACACCACATCTTCCATATGACACCACATCTTCCATATGCATTCAACAGTCGGTAGATATTTAGGTTGCTTCCATGTCTTTGTCATTGTAAATAGTGCTGGTATAAACATTTGGGTGTGTGTATCTTTTTGAATTAGAGTTTTTGTCTTTTCTAGATATATGTCCAGGAGTGGGATTGCAGGAACATATGGTAACGCTATATTAAGTTTTTTAAGAAACCTCCATGTTGAATTGACTGGGGTGTGGGCCTTCAAGATGGTGGAGGAGTAAGACATAAAGATAACCTTCCTCACAACAAATACATCAAAAAAATATATAAAAGTGGAACAACTCCTACAAAACACCTAGTGGATGCTGACAGAAGACCTCAGAATTCCCAAAAGGCAAGAAAATCCCCACACACATAGCGGTGCAGCTGACAGTGTCTTGGTGCTCCAGCCTGGTGTCAGGCCTGAGCCACCAAGGTGGGAGAGCTGAATTCAGGACATTGGACACAAGAGACCTCCCAGCCCCATGTAATATCAATTGGAGAGTTCTCTCTCAGAGATCTTTGTCTCAATGCTAAGACCCAGCTCAACCCAACAGCCAGCAAGATCCAGTGCTGGATGACCCATGCCAAACAACTAGCAAGACAGGAACACAGGCCCACTCATTAACAGAGAGGCTGCCTAAAATCATACTAAGTTCACAGACACCACAAAACACACCACCAGACGTGGCCATGCCCACCAGAAAGACAAGATCTAGCCCCACCAACCAGAACACAGGTACCAGCCCTCTCCACCAGGAACACTACAAAAGCCACTGAAACAATCTCACCCACTAAGGGCAGACACCAAAAACAACGAGAATTATGAACCTGCAGCCTGAGAAAAGGAGACCCCAAACAAAGTAATTTAAACAAATGAGAAGACAGAGAAATAAACAGCAGAAGAAGGAGCAACATAAAAGCCCACAAGACCAAACAAATGAAGAGGAAATAGGCAGTCTACCTAAAAAAGATTTCAGAGTAATGATAGTAAAGATGGTTAAAATTCTTGGAAATAGAATGGAGAAAATACAAGAAACTTTTAACAAGGATCTAGAAGAACTAAAGAGCAAACAAACAATGATGAAGAACGTAATAAATGAACTTAAAAATTCTCTAGACTTCTCAAGTGCTCGTGGAACATTCCTCAGGATAGATCATATATTGGGTGACAAATCAAGACTACATAAATTTAAGAAAATTGAAATCATATCAAGAATCTTTTCCGACCACAATGCTATGAGACCAGATTTCAATTAGAGGAAATAATCTGTAAAAAATATAAACACATGGAGGCCAAACAATATGCTACTTAATAAACAAGAGATCACTGAAGAAATCAAAGAGGAAATCAAAAGTACCTGGAAACAAATGACAATGAAAACCCAAAACCCACGGAATGCAGCAAAAGCAGTTCTAAGAGGGAAGTTTATAGCAATATCATCCTACGTTAAGAAACAAGAAACATCTCAAATAAACAATGTAGCATTACATCTAAAGTAATTAGAGAAAGAACAAAAAACAAACAAACAAACAAAAAAAACCCAGAGTTAACAGAAGGAAAGAAATCATAAAGATCACATCAGAAATAAATGAAAAAGAAAAGAAGGAAACAATAGCAAAGATCTATAAAACTAAAAGCTGGTTCTTGAAAAGATAAACAAAAATTGATAAACCATTAGCCAGACTCAACAAGAAAAAAAAGGAAGAAGACTCAAGTCAAAAGAATTAGAAATGAAAAAGAAGGAACAACAGACACTGCAGAAATACAAAAGATCCTGAGAGATTACTACAAGCAACTATATGCCAATAAAATGGGCAACCTGAAAGAAATGGACAAATTATTAGAAAAGAACAACCTTCCAAGACTGAACCAGGAACAAATAGAAACTATAAACAGACCAATCACAAGAACTGAAATTGAGACTGATTAAATCTTCCAAAAAAAAAAAAAAGCACAGGACCAGATAGCTTCACAGGTGAATTCTATCAAACATTACACAAGAGCTAACACCTATCCTTCTCAAACTCTTCCAAAATATAGCAGAAGGAGTAACACTCCCAAACTCACTCTACGAGGCCAACTTCACCCTGATACCAAAACCAGACAAAGTTGTCACAAAGAAAGAAAACTACAGGCCAATATCACTGATGAACATAGATGCAAAAATCCTCAACAAAATACTAGCAAACAGAATCCAACAGCACATTAAAAGGATCATACACCACAATCAAGTGGGGTTTATCCAGGAATGCAAGGATTCTTCAATATATGAATATCAATCATTGTGATACACCATATTAACAAACTGAAGAAAAAAAACCCATAGGATCATCTCAATAGATGCAGGAAAAGCTTTCAACAAAATTCAACACCGATTTACGATAAAAACCCTCCAGAAAGTAGACATAAAGGGAACTTACATCAACATAATAAAGGCCATATAAGACAAACCCACAGCCAACATTGTCCTCAATGGTGAAAAAATCGAAAGTATTTCCAGTAGATTCAGGAACAAGATAAGGTTGCACACTCTCACCACTATTATTCAACATTGTTTTGGAAGTTTTAGCCATAGCAATCAGAGAAGACAAAGAAATAAAGGGAATCCAAATCAGAAAAGAAGTAAATCTGTCACTGTTTGCAGATGACATGATACTATACATAGAGAATCCTAAAGGTGCTACCAGAAAATGACTAGAGCTGATCAATGAATTTGGTAAAGTAGCAGGATACAAAATTCATGCACAGAAATCTCTTGCATTCCTATGCACTAATGATGAAAAATCTGAAAGTGAAATTAAGGAAACACTCCCATTTACCATTATAACAAAAAGAATAAAATGCCTAAGAATAAACCTACCAAAGAACACTAAACACCTGTATGCAGAAAACTATAAGACACTGATGAAATAAATTAAATATTATACAAACAGATGGAGAGCTATACCATGTTCTTGGATTGGAAGAATAAACATTGTGAAAATGACTATACTACCCAAAGCAATCAACAGATTCAATGCAAGCACTGTCAAACTACCAATGACATTTTTCACACAACTAGAACAAAAATTTCACAATTTGTATGGAAACACAAAAGACCCCGAATACCCAAAGCAATCTTGAGAAAGAAAAACGGAGCTGGAGGAATCATGCTCCCTGAATTCAGACTATACTACAAAGCTACAGCAATCAAGAAATTATGGTACTGGCAGAAAAGCATAAATATAGATTAATGGAACAGGATAGAAAGCCCAGAGATAAACACACACACATATGGACAACTTATTTTTGATAAAGGAGGCAAAAATATACAATGGAGAAAACACAGCCTCTTCAGTAAGTGATGCTGAGAAAACTGGACAGTGAAATGTAAAAGAATGAAATTAGAAAACACAATAACACCATACACAAATATAAACTCAAAACGGATTAAAGACCTAAATGTAAGGCCAGACACCATAAAACTCTAGAGTAATACTTAGGCAAAACACTCTATGAAATAAATCACAGAAAGATCCTTTTTGACCCATCTCTTAGAGAAATGGAAATAAAAACAAAAATTTAAAAATGGGACCTAATGAAACTTAAAAGCTTTTGCACAACAAAGGAAACCATAAACAAGACAAAAAGACAATCCACAGAATGGGAGAAAATACTTGCAAATGAAGCAACTGACAAAGGATTAATCTCCAAAATATACAAGCAGCTCATGCAGCTCAATATCCAAAAACAAACAACCCAATTCAAAAATGGGTAGAAAACCTAAATAGACATTTCTCCAAGGAAGATATACAGATTGTCAACAAACACATGAAAGGATTCTCAGCAACACTACTCATTACAGAAATGTAAATCAAAATTACAGTGGGGTATCACCTCACACTGGTCAGAATGGCCATTATCAAAAAATCTACAAACAGTAAATGCTGGAGAGGGTGTGGAGAAAAGGGAACCCTCTTGCACTGTTGGTGGGAATGTAAATTGATAAAGCCACTAGGGAAAATAGTATGGATGTTCCTTAAAAAACTAAAAATAGAACTACCATGTGACTCAGCAATCTCACTACTGGGCATATACACTGAGAAAACCATAATTCAAAAAGTCTTGTACCACAATGTTCATTGCAGCACTATTTACAGTAGCCAGGCCATGGAAGCAACCTAAGTGTCCAACAACACATGAATGGAAAAGATGTGGCACATATATACAATAGATTGGTAATAACCAATCCATAAAAAAAGGAACAAAATTGAGTTATGTGTAGTGAGATGGATGGACATAGAATCTTTCATACAGAGTGAAGTAAGTCAGAAAGGGAAAAAAAATACTGTATGCTAACACATATATATGTAATCTAAAAAAAAATGTTTCAGAAGAATCTAGAGGCAGGATAGGAGTAAACACACAGATGTAGAGAGTGGACTTGAGGACATGGGAAGGGGGAAGGGTAAGCTGGGACAAAGTGAGAGAGTGGCATTGACATACATAAACTACCAAATGTAAAAGAGTTACCTATTGGGAAGCAGTCCCATAGCATGGGGAGATCAGCTCCGTGCTTTGTGACAACCTAGAGGTGGGGATATGGAGAGTGGGAGAGAGAGGCAAGAGGGAGGGGATAGGAGATATATGTATACATATACCTGATTCACTTTGTCATACAGCAGAAAATAACACAATACTGTAAAGCAATTATACTCCAACAAAGACGTTAAAAAAAAAAAAACTACACTGAGGTATCCCTTCACACTGATCAGAATGGCCATTATCAAAAAATCTACAACAATAAATGCTGGAAATGGTGTGGAGAAAAGGGAACCTTCTTGCACTATTTGTGCAAATGTAAATTGATACAAACAATATGGAGAACAGTACAGAGGTTCCTTAAAAAGCTAAAAATAGAGCTACCACATGACCCAGCCATCCAACTTCTGGGCATATACCCTGAGAAAACCATAAGTCAAAAAGAATCATGTACTTTGGCTTCCCTGGTGGTGCAGTGGTTAAGAGTCCACCTGTCGATGCAGGGGACATGGGTTCGTGCCCCAGTCCGGGAAGATCCCACATGCCGCAGAGAGGCTGGGCCCATGAGCCATGGCCGTTAAGCCTGCACGTCCAGAGCCTGTGCTCCACAACGGGAGAGGCCACAACAGCGAGAGGCCCACGTACCACCAAAAAAAAAAAAAAAGAGTCATGTACCAAAATGTTCACTGCAGCACTATTTACAATAGCCAGGACATGGAAGCAACCTAAGTGTCCATTGACACATGAGTGAATAAAGAAGATGTGGCACATATATACAATGGAATATTACTCAGCCATAAAAAAGAAATGAAATTGAGTTATTTGTAGTGAGGTGGATGGACCTAGAGCCTGTCATACAGAGTGAAGTAAGTCAGAAAGAGAAAAACAAATACCATATGCCAACACATATATGTGGAATCTAAAGATTGAAAAAAAATCATTCAGGAGAACCTAAGGGTAGGACAGGAATAAAGACGCAGCCATAAAGAATGGACTTCAGGATACAGAGAGGGGGAAGGGGAAGCTGGGACAAAGTGAGAGAGTGGCATGGACATATATACACTACCAAATGTAAACTAGATAGCTAATGGGAAGCAGCTGCATAGCACAGGGATATCAACTTGGTGCTTTGTGACCACCTAGAGGGGTGGGATAGGAAAGGTGAGAGGGAGACGCAAGAGGGAGTGAATATGGGGATATATGTATACATATAGCTGACTCACTTTGTTATACAGCAGAAACTAACACAACAATGTAAATCAATTATACTCCAAGAAAGTTTTTTTTTAAAGCAAATAATCCTCCATTGTTCTCCATAACATCTGCCCCAATTTACATTCCTACCAACAGTGTAGGAAGGTTCCCTTTTCTCCACAAATTCTCTAGCATTTATTACTTGTAGATTTTTGATGATGGCCATTGTGACTGTTGTGAGGTGATGCCTCATTGTAATCTTAATTTGCATATCTCTAATAATTAGCAATGTTGTGCATCTTTTCGTTTGCCTGTTGGCCATCTGTATGTCTTCTAGGAGAAATGTCTATTTAGGTCTTCTGCCCATTTTTTGTTTGGGCTGCTTGTTTTGTTTGTTTATTGGACTTTGTGCATTGTTTGTATATTTTGGGAATTAAGCTTTTGTTAGCACTTCATTTTCAATTGTTCTCTCCCAGTCCACAGGTGTCTTTTCATTTTGGTTATGGTTTATTTGCTGTGCGAAAGCTTTTAAGTTTAATTAGGTCCATTTGTTTATTTTTGCTTTTATTTCCATTACTCTAGGAGACGGATCCCAAAAAATATTGCTGCAATATTTTTTTCAGAGTGTTCTGCCTATGTTTTATTGTAGGAATTTTATAGTATCCAGTCTTACACTTAGGTCTTTAATCCATTTTGACTTTATTTTTGTATACAGTGTCAGAGAATGTTCTAATTTCATTCTTTTACATGTAGCTGTCCAGTTTTCCCTGCACCACTTACTGAAGAGACTGTCTTTTCTCCATTGTATATTTTTGCCTCCTTTATTGAACATTAATTGACCTTAGTTGTGTGGGTTTTTTCCTGGGCTCTCTGTTCTGTTTCATTGATCCGTGTCTTTTTTTGTGTTATTGAACATTTTTATTGAGTCATTGTTCCTCTTCTTATTGACCTGTTACAGTTTCTTACATGTTCTGTATACAAGGAGTCCTCTGTCTGATATAAGTGTTGTAAATATTCTCTCCCAATCTGTGGCTGGCCATTACATGTTCTGAATGGTGTCCTTCTAAAAGTAAAATATTTTAGTTTTAATATTTTAATAAAATATAATCTATTTTTGATTTTTCTGTTTTGGTTTGCACTTCTGTGTTCTTTCTAAGAAAACTTTTCCTACATTATGTCACAAACAACTTCTCCCAGAAGTTTCATTATTTTAATGTTTATACTTAGGTATATAATCCATTCTATTTCTTATATATGGTGTTATGAAAATTTTACAATTATTTCTTTACATACGTATATCTATTTTCTGGCATCGTTCATTTAAAAGATTTTTCTTTCCTCATTGAATTACCTTACACCTTTGTTGAAAATCAATTGATCACATATATGTAGATTGAGACTTACTTTTAAGTTTTGTTAAAGCAGTTAGAGTGTGTCCTTCTCTGATATCTAATTTATCCTTATGACTAAGGTTAGTGTTTTTGACTTCTTTGTTGACTGTCCCAAGTATTCTGTGATATTTCTTGACTCTAGCTAGTTGGATCTCAGACATCTCCCAACCACAAGTGAGTTGTAGGAAGTGTGTAACTTAGACTTCCAGTACGTCTTTGTTTAGTCTTGTAGAGTTTCACATTGTGCTTAAGAATTTTAGCATGCAGCTCATTATGAAAAGGTACCATATGCATATTTCTGTAACTCTTCCTCAAAATTGATCCAACTCTGGTATTTTGCTCCACAAGTTATAGCTGCTTTATCTTCCTCAAACTCCAATTTCACTCTCTTCAGCTCAGTAGGACTACTGTTCTCTCCTTGGGTTCTTTCTGTAAAATGGAAATAACATTGTTTTACCTGATGATGTTATTATAGAGATTATATGAGCTAATGAATGGATAATGATAGCTGAACAGTGAATATTCAGAAAGCTGCTATTAAATATTAGATTTGCAGTATAAAGAATGGGTAGAAAGGAAAGCTTGCTGTTACAGTCCTCCAGCCTTCTCTCCCTAAAATGACCTATCAATTTAAAGAATATTTACTCCTTCATATCTGTCTCTTCCTCCTCAGAAGTCAGATAAACACTGGAACAACAAGACTTCTTGTTTGTATTAGCCCATATCATACATATATCAATTCAGAAACTTATATTTCTTATAATTAGAAATTAAAACAAGAAATCCATCATCTCTTCTCTCTTTACATAACACAAAACTCCTGAATTCTTCAGGGAGAGAAATATTTTTGGAAGGAATAGATGTCTAAGGGCAATTTGAGGAGTCTGAGATACACTGTTCTTGATACTGGATGTGAAAAAAATGTTCCCACTTAGTAATGCTGCAGTGCCTTGTAAATGCCCTATCTTAGTCCTCTTTGCCTTTTGTAATTCTTCTATTTTTCCTCCATTTTCCCTTCTAAACATTAAATTCTTTTCAGACAGAAGACAGTAGTTTTAAACTTGCTAAGAGTAAGGAAATCACCTAAACCAATTGCAAAATATTCACAGGCTCCACCTCAAATATTTCTTATTCAGAGTATACTGAGCAGATCCCAGCAATAGGCATCTTCACATGCACCTCAGGAGTCTCAGGTCTATGTGGTACAGAAACTACCTTTGTCATGAACTATGCCATCCCCATCTTTGTGCCTCCCTGCCAAAACAATTACCAAGTGCCTGGAACATCATCAGTGTTTAATGCATATTGATTTAATTAATGAATTAGTGGGTGTATAGATGAATGTTACATAGATAAATATATTTAAAGAGACGAATCTAGAAGACAATGAATTGTAGAAAAAGTTGGAATTTGTGCCCCCTTAGAATGCAGGCATAACTAAGATACAAAAAGGAGGAGAGATATAGAAAATTGTATCTGGCTTATTCAACTGGCAAACTTGAAGGAGAAGGAGGAGACTATGTGAAATTTTTCAAAAATGGCATGTACTTAATTCTTTGAAAGAGTTCATCTATATCCATAATCTATAAAGCTAATTAATGATTAAGGGAGTGACAGTTTATTATTTCATTTGGTAAATGAAACCTTGAGTCAAAATAAATTACATATTAAAAAATGATAGCATTCAAACTATCTATCTCCTACATAGATCGAGTAAAGTAAATAATTTATTTGATTTACTTTTTACAAGTTTTGTTAATGCCTAGAATCCAAAGGAGTACCTCACTCCAAGGCCTCAATCCTCTGGAGTACCCAACTCTATAAGAGCCAGGGATTTGCTGAAGCAACTGCCATCAGGAACATAGAGCAACTAAGGCTGCATCTGTCCACTTAGCTCTAGCCCAGCTAGCAAGCTGAGCTTTCTTTCATCTTTAAAGGCTAATCTTAGCTCCTAGATTTTCCCCAACCACCTCTGGAAAAAAATACTGCCTGATGTTCTTCCAAATTTGTCCATGTCTCTTTTTCTTTATATTTTGATGGGATAAAGAAACCTGAGACTGTGCCAGAACTCTGCTTATAAATGTAAGTGCTTCCTATGAAAAGCTGCAACATCTTAGAGAAATACAAATCAAAACTACAACGAGGTATCACCTCACACCAGTTAGAATGGGCATCATTAGAAAATCTACAAACAACAAATGCTGGAGAGGGTATGGAGAAAAGGGAACCCCCTTGCACTGTTGGTAGGAATGTAAATTGATACAACCACTATGAAGAACAGTATGGAGGTTCCTTAAAAAACTAAAAATAGAATCACCATATGACCCGGCAATCCCACTACTGGGCATATACCCTGAGAAAACCATAATTCAAAAAGATACATGCACCCCAATGTTCATTGCAGCACTATTTACAATAGCCAGGTCATGGAAGCAACCTAAATGCCCATCGACAGACAAATGGATAAAGATGTGGTACATATATACAATGGAATATTACTCAGCCATAAAAAGGAACAAAATTGGGTCATTTGCAGCGACTTGGATGAATCTACAGACCGTCATACAGAGTGAAATAAGTCAGAAAGAGAAAAACAAATATTGCATATTAACGCATATATGTGGAACCTAGAAAAATGGCACAGATGAATCAGTCTGCAGGGCAGAAATTGAGACACAGATGTAGAGAACAAACGTATGAACACCAAGGGGGAAAAGTGCTGGCGGCGGGGGGGGGGGGGGGGGATAATGTGATTAATTGGGAGATTGGGATTGGCATGTATACACTAATATGTATAAAATGGATAACAAATAAGAACCTGCTGTATAAAAAAATAAGTAAAATCAATCAAAAAAGAAATGTCAGTGCTTCCTTTCTATTATAGCTGTAAGACAACTCTTTTCTTTTAGCAATATCAACTCTCAATCAAACTGTACAAATATGTTGGGTACCAAAGAAAGATTCAAAGGCAGAAGGACTGGTGGAAACCATGCACAGGTGAAGTGGGTCATAGCATCAGGATCTGGGGAAAAATATAGGGACAGAGACCATATGGTGAAGGCAGAGACCTAGCTGAACCAAGTCCAATCATCTGATATGGAGAGAGAGTAAAGTTAGAAAAAGATTAAAAAGTGTAAAACAAAAATATTCCTAAAATGACTTAAAGTAGGAAAAGTAATAAGGAAATGCCTGAATAGAACAGATATGTATTTTAGCAGAAGGAAAAAAAAATGTATCTGCAGGACTAAAGGTGGAAGAATAAGAGTTAGGAGTAGATGAAAGTGTGAAGCATACTGCCTGTGCAAGGATCATAGGGAGTAAAGAAGGCATTGATCAATTTCCTAAGCCACTGGTGTGTAAGCACATAGTACAAAAGAAATATTGAAAATATTAAAAACAGGACCCTGGTTAATTAGAAGACACAGTCCTGCAGTTGGTAGTTTAGAATATTAGGGATACAGTCTCACCTCTGCTGTTAAGTAGCTATATAACCTAGATCTTTACATTTTACTTTTTTGGGCCTCAGTTTCTTTGTAACATGAAGATATTGAACTAGATACTAAGAGCTAACACTTATTGAATATTAATATGATTCAGAAACGTAACTGTGAGCATTTGGTACTCACAAAAATGTTTTGTTTCTGCTATTATTATCACTATTGCCATTTCAGGTAAAAACCTGAGGCACATAGAAGAGTTTTCCACAAGATCACAAAGCTAGTCGGTGACAGAGGCATTGTCCTAGCCTAGGCAGTCTAGGTCCAGAGCCTACATCCTTCTGTCCTTACTATGCTTGCATTCCAGCAAATTATCTCAGAACAAACTGACAGAGAAGTAAATGCACAGAGTATTCAAAGTCTCAGAACTACTCAGGGAAGCCTTTTCAGAGATAAATATTAATCTGGGGTTTTGAAGGATGAATAGATATTAATTGTGAGGGGTAAAGGATAGTAGGAGAGGAAATGCAATGTTATTGATAAAGATAAAGAGATAGAAATTTGTAATGTGTGATGACTGTGGACAGCTGAAGAGTGGAAGTATGATCTAATGACCTGAGATAGTGATTAGAACAGAGAATTCCAGATAATCATGGAGAAATAATTGAGAGAACTAGGAACATTAGGAGGAAAATAAGACCCATAAAGGGATATGATCATTTTATTCCAATAACTAGAAGGCTGTCATTTATTAAAAAAAAAAAAAAAAAAAAAAAAAAGAATTTTCTTGTGAGTATCTGCAGAGAACAAGTCAAGAACAAAGAGTGGAGGTTTCGAGAAGGCATAGGTCATCTCAGAATAAGAAGGTTCTAGCCAGTTAAGCCATCTAGGAAGAGAGCAGCCTGCTTTGTGAGGCAATGGGCTCCTTATAACTGGAACTTAACTACGGTGACTGGACAATACTTTACAGATTTATATCAAAAGGTTCACAGAATTAGGTGCAGATTAAGTAAGAAGACTCCTGAGCTTTGTTCTAATATAAAGATTGTATGATTTTCTAAGGCTAGTGTAAAAGTTTTAGAATTATGTTATCTCTGAATCAAAGTACAGGTCTCAGGGCTTCCCTGGTGGCACAGTGGTTGAGAGTCCGCCTGCCGACGCAGGGGACACGGGTTCGTGCCCCGGTCCGGGAAGATCCCACATGCCGCGGAGCGGCTGGGCCCGTGAGCCATGGCCGCTGAGCCTGCGCGTCCGGAGCCTGTGCTCCGCAATGGGAGAGGCCACAACAGTGAGAGGCCCGTGTACCGCAAAAAAAAAAAAAAAAAGATTTGCAAACTACAGGTCTCCCCACAGATAATGGTGAGACTTGTTCTGAGAACATTATGGAGGCAGCAGACATTGAGGCAGAGGTCAAGGGAGCGAATTTGTCAGCCCAAGACCTGGCATGCTCTGAGCATGATTTGAGCTTTAGTTAGATTCTTACTCCCAAATTCCCATGCACTCATGACAAGGGAAACCCCAATATGCGGTATCATTCTAAGTCCATGCCAAAGGCTTCACAACTGATCATGGGTAAATAAAGCTCAACATTTCCTTATATATAAGCAAGCAGTATTTGTGTCAAGTATATGAGGGGCTGGATAGATGACTTTTCAATTGGTTTTGTTTTTCCAATTCAGATTTTCGACTTTGAAGATAGGTGATTTCTCAAGACTGTCACTCTCATGCGGGTTAAGCAAATGGTTTAATCTTTTTGAAACTCAGTTTCCATAAAATGGCACGATTAGATGAGATGAACTCTAGAATCACCTCTTGATTTAACACACTAGGTATGAAACTTCTATGCAAATAAGAAGACAGAGAAATGGAAACAACTTATAAAAATAAAAATAAATTTCTTCAGGTATTGTTGAATTGGGAATTTTCTTATGTCCCTAGTCTTCATGCCTCCTGCTTTCCACTCACCCCTGATCAAAGTGCTTGACTTGCTTTTTACTCATTTTTTCAGACCAGTATTATCAACTTTGTACAGAAACACAAACATGATTTCTCTGGGGGCATTCACTATTGTCAAATTCTTTCTGTTGTCAGTTACAGGATGTCTGAGTCTGATTCCCAGTGACCAGTGAAGAGATAGAACCAGAGCATGGTCACCGAGTTCATCCCTATAGACTTCTTAAACCTGAGGGATCTGCAGATCCTTTTCTTCTTTATCTTCCTCCTGGTCTACCTGACCACTCCGATGGCCAGTGCCACCATCATGACTGTCATTCTTCTGGATCAGGCTTTGCACACACCTATGTACTTCTTTCTCTTTGTCCTCTCCTGCTCTGAAACCTGCTAAACCTTGGTCATCGTACCAAAAATGGTGACCAATCTGATTTCCACAACTAGAACTACTTTTTTCCCTGGGTGTGCTGCCCAGCTCTATTTCTTTGTGGGCTTGGCTTGTACGAACTCTTTTCTAATTGTTGTGATGGGCTACAATCACTATGTTGCCATCTGCAACCTTTCTCAACTACACAGTCGTCATCAGCCATCCACCTGCATACTGCTGGTTTTAGCCTCAAGCTTCTGTAGTTTCCTGATCTCTGTGGTTGTCAACGTCCTGGTGTTTACTGTACCCTTCCGTGCCTCCAATCGGATCAACCACTTCTGACATTTCTCCTGTCATAAAACTGGGCTGTACAGACATCAACCTAAAGGAGATGGTTATGTTCTTACTCAGCATCTTGGTATTGCTGGTTCCCTTTGTGTTGATCTTCATCTCCTATGTCTTCATTGTTTCCACCATCCTCAAGACCTCTTCAGTGGAGGGACAGCATAAGGCCTTTGCCACCTGTGTCTCCCACCTAACAGTGGTCATTGTTCACTATGGCTGTGCTTCCTTTATCTACTTGAGGCCCACATCCCTGTACTTCTCAAATAAGGACCGACTTGGGGCAGTGACCTCTATGGTGATCACCCCGCTACTCAAGCCCCTTGTCTACACACTGAGGAATAAAGAAGTGAAGACGACTCTGAGAAATGTTCTCAGTAGGTACTCATTTCCCAAAACTGCATGAGTGAGTTGATAAGTCAGGGAAGTTATACTCATTAAAGTGTCTGGGGTAGAACTGCAATAAATATACCTAGACTCTTATGTCAAAAAAATAAAACAAGAAAAAAGGACCTCGGGTTACATTGATTATATTTATTGGAAAGTCCTTCTTTGTGTTTAGCCTATATTCACTGTAGAGGTTGTACCATTTGGTCTCCAGAAAGTTATGTGAGTGTGGCAAATTTCAAGGACTCAAGCCGTGCTATTTTTGTGCATTTAAAATATCAGTTTTCTCAGATCAACACTACAAATGCTGCATTATTTTTCTAAGAATGTCCAGCCTGTTAATATTCTTCCTACAGTGAAGGAAACAGTAGGGAATGTTGTTTAAGTCTCTGAATGCTTCTATATCTTTTGAGGTTTAAAATCAATATTTACAGTAAATACATTATTTATAGACAGAATAATTTGATTATGGATAAATGAGGAGAGAATCAAAGTTCCATGAGGCTGATGGTAGAGGAGAAAACATGGACTCTGGAATCACAAAGACCTAAGTCTGAATATTGATTTGGATCATTTTCCAGCCAAATGCCATGGGCCAAACTTAACCTCTCTCATGGTCAGTTATTTTCTATGTATCATTAGACCTTTAACACCTTCTCAGTTGGGCACTGTAAGAACTAAAGGAATTAATAGATGTAAAGCAATTTGGTCCTCTCTGATAGAAGGCATGAAAAATTATTAGTTTTTTCCCACTTTCCTTCATTTTCCTTTCTTCATTCCATAAACTAGGATTGTACTTAATGCCAGTTGCAGTGTGAAAGTCAGTTGACCATCCAAGAGTTCTGTTTATGCATCTGCTACTATGTGCAAAGCATTAAACTAGGTATTGTAGGAAAAGAGTAATAAAAGTATGGCTGCCTCATTCTTTCATGTCTCACTATAAGAAATAACCAAATTTTAGTCACCTATAATATATATTATATTTATTTGGCTGAGTTTTGTTTTTGCTTTGAGTTTTGTTAAAGATATGTTTCAATAAAACAACATAATTTTATAAGAAACTAATTTCATAAGTGTTCATTTCTCAGCCTTCCACTTGAGCAACATGTAGTTTAGGAGCTCTTACCTGGGTGGGTGGGGGGGGTCACACAACATAGTTTTTAAAAAAAATAATAAATTTATTTTATTTATTTATTTTTGGCTGTGTTGGGTCTTCATTGCTCCACACGGGCTTTCTCTAGCTGCGGTGAGCAGGGGCTACTCTTTGTTGCAGTGCGCGGACTTCTCATTGCAGTGGCTTCTCTTGTGCCGAGCACAGGCTCTAGGTGCACGGGCTTCAGTAGCTGTGGCACACGGGCTCAGTAGTTGTGGCTTGCGGGCTCTAAAGTGCAGGATTGGTAGTTGTGGCACACGGGCTTAGTTGCTTCTCAGCATGTGGGATCTTCCCAGACCAGGGCTCAAACTTGTTTCCCCTGCATTGGTAGGTGGATTCTTAACCGCTGCACCACCAGGGAAGCCCATAAAATAGATTTAAAAATAAGTTTACTGGGCTTCCCTGGTGACTCAGTAGTTGGGAGTCCGCCTGCCGATGCAGGGGACACGGGTTCGTGCCCCGGTCCGGGAAGATCCCACATGCCGCGGAGCGGCTGGGCCCGTGAGCCATGGCCGCTTGGGCCTGCGCGTCCGGAGCCTGTGCTCCGCAACGGGAGAGGCCACAACAGTGAGAGGCCCGCATACCACAAAAAATAAAAAAATAAAAAATAAGTTTCCTGGGGCTTCCCTGGTGGTGCAGTGGTTGAGAGTCTGCCTGCTGATGCAGGCGACACAGGTTCGTGCCCCAGTCTGGAAAGATCCCACATGCCGTGGAGCGGCTAGGCCCGTGAGCCATGGCCGCTGAGCCTGCGCGTCTGGAGCCTGTGCTCCGCAACAGGAGATTCCATAACAGTGAGAGGCCCGTGTACCGCAAAATAAATAAATAAATAAATAAATAAATAAATAAATAAATAAATAAATAAAATAAGTTTCTTAACATATTTCTTGTGTGAGGATGTACAATAACTTAAATTCTGTTAAATGAGACTAAGTAAAACATGGTTTTTATAAGAATTAAATGAGGAAATGCCTTACAGTATATCTAGCTCATCTTTTTATGACTGGCTTATTTCCCTTAGGAAAAGGGGAATTGTTGTTTGATGGTTACAGAGTTTCAGATTTGCAAAATGAAAAAGTTCTATAGATCTGTTTTACAATAATGTGAATATACTTAATACTACTGAACTGCACACATAAAAATGGTTAATATAGTAAATTTTATAATTAACAAAGCTGAAATGTTTGATAGGCATTCATTTCCCACTGAAAAATTTCTTCACAGCAAGGTCAGTGTGGAGGGATTAGTCAAGAGACTCAAGAAAGTTTCAGAAGCAAACTCCTCAAAATCATTTGCCAGTAATTAAATATCTATATTTGATGTTGAAAGATCTGATATTTGCAAATAAGAATGTAGGCCATATGTAATGTTTTATTCTCTAGTTTACCCCATCCTCTTACATATGGCAACCTTGCCTCTAGCGTAGCCCTGGTTTCCCCCTCCAGCTTCTCTGATGTGGGCAGTAGCTATTTTTTTTAAACATCTTTATTGGAGTATAATTACTTTACCATTGTGTGCTAGTTTCTGGTGTATAAAAAAGTGAATCAGCTATATGTGTACATTTATCCCCACCCTCTTGCATCTCCCCCACAACCCTCCCTATCCCACCCCTCTAGGTGATCACAGACCACTGTGCTGATCTCCCTGTGCTATGCAGCTGCTTCCCACTAGCTATCTATTTTACATTTGGTAGTGTATATATGTCAGTGTTACTCTTTCACTTCATCCCAGCTTACCTTTCCCCCTCTCCATGTCAAGTCCATTCTCTACATCTGCATCTTTATTCCTGTCCTGCCCCTAGGTTCATCAGAACCACTTTTTTTAGATTCCATATATATGTGTTAGCATACAGTATTTGTTTTTCTCTTTCTGACTTCACTCTGTATGATAGTGGGCAGTAGCTATTAACCACTACCCCCCACATCTGAGTCTTAGGAGTTTTATCTACTATTCAATTAATTATGTGATCCACCTATAATCTCAGTAGACTACATCAGCATAGCTATTTCAATCTCTTTTATCCATTTATATTAAGCACTAAAATATGACTTCTCATCCCCAGGGTCTTTTCTATCCTTTTTAAAAGCTAAAAAGTTTTACTTTCATCTGCATCCTACACAAAACTATACAAAACTCTGGTTGTTTATGTCACAACTTTATACAATAGCTAAAAAGTTCTATGCAGTTTGAACATAAAACTACCAAACTTTCCTGCCACTCACCGTGCCTAAAGATATTTTTCTTCTTGAATGTTATGGAAAAATACATTTACTTACAAGATAAAAGGAGATTGCTTAAATGCTGAGAGCACAAAGATTCAAGACTGTATTCTAAAAACTCCAAGTAAAACTCGATATTCCTGAAAGATGCACTAACAATTTTTCTCTCCTTATGTGTATTTCCCTGAAACCTCTAGAGTAATATACACTGAACGTTGAGAAGGCTGTTCCTACCCTAGAAAAGAGGCAAATAATTATTTCATGTTTTATTCTAATATTTAGAGAATTGTAAGTTTGTGTTAATGTGGTACTTTTATAAAATTTACAATTATTATTAAATTACTTAAGTAATTAGTAAAATGTAATAAATGAATTTGTTAAGAAAAAAATAATACAACAGCAGTGATATCATGGCTTATATAGCATAAAATTATAACTAGATAAATAATAAGTAAGCACCACTTACTCTGTCATAATAATCCTGTTTCAAATGAACCTAGAACTCAGTTTGTGAAGCCCAGACAATGAACTAGCTGGGAGCCAGGATTCTTCTTTCTTCCAGCAAAAATAACTGCATTTAAATATTAATTCTTGAGGAGACGTTCAAGATGGCGGAGGAGTAAGACATGGAGATCACCTTCCTCCCCACAAATACATCTACATGTGGAACAACTCCTACTGAACACTGGCAGAAAACCTAAGACTTCCCCAAAGGCAAGAAACTCCCCACGTATGTAGGGTAAAAGAAAAAAGAAAAAACAGAGACAAAATAGGGACGGGACCTGCACCAGTGGGATGGAGCTGTGAAGGAGGAAAGGTTTCCACACACTAGGAGCCCCTTCGCGGGCGGAGACTGTGGGTGGCGGAGGTGGGGAGCTGCGGAGCCGTGGAGGAGAGCGCAGCAACAGGGGTGCGGAGGGCAAAGCGGAGAGATTCCCGCACGGAGGATAAAACAGAGAGATTCCTGCACGGAGGATCGGCGCCGACCGGCATTCACCAGCTTGAGAGGCTTGTCTGCTCACCCGCCGGGGTGGGCGGGGCTGGGAGCTGAGGCTCGGGCTTCGGTCAGAGCGCAGGGAGAGGACTGACTGGGGTTGGCGGCGTGAACACAGCCTGAAGGGGGCTAGTGAGCCACAGATAGCCGGGAGGGAGTCCGGAAAAAACTCTGGAACTGCCCAAGAGACAAAAGACCATTGTTTCCGGGTGAGTGAGGAGAGGGGATTCAGAGCACCGCCTAACTGAGCTCCAGAGACGGGAGCGAGGCATGGCTAACAGCGCGGACCCGAGAGACAGGCATGAAACGCTAACGCTGCTGCTGCAGCCACCAAGAAGCCTGTGTGCAAGCACAGGTCACTATCCACACCTCCCCTCCTGGGAGCCTGTGCAGCCCACCACTGCCAGGGTCCCGGGATACAGGGACAACTTCCCCTGGAGAACACACAGCACGCCTCAGACTGGTGCAAAGTCATGTCGGCCTCTGCCGCTGCAGGCTTGCCCCACATTCCATACCCCTCCGTCCCCCAGCCCTGACTGGGCCAGAGACCCCTAATCAGCTGCTACTTTAACCCTGGCCTGTCTGAGTGAAGAACAGATGTCCTTCAGGCAACCTACACACAGAGGTGGAGCCAAATCCACAGCTGAACCCTAGGAGCTGTGCAAACAAAGAAGAGAAAGGGAAATTCCTCCCAGCAGCCTCAGGAGCAGTGGATTAAATCTCCACAATCAACTTAATGTACCTGGCATCTCTGGAATACCTGAATAGATAACGAATCATCCCAAAATTGAGGTGGTGGACTTTGGGAGCAACTGTAGACTTGGGGTTTGCTTTCTGCATCTAATTTGTTTCTGGTTTTATGTTTATCATAGATAAGTATTTAGAGTGTATTGTCATTGGTAGATTTGTTTATTGATTTGGTTGCTCTCTTCCTTTTTTTTTTTAATATATACAGAATTTTTTTCCTTTTTCTCTTTTTGTGAGTGTGTATGTATATGCCTCTTTGTGCAATTTTGTTTGTATAGCTTTGCTTTTACCATTTCACCTAGAGTTCTGTCTGTCCGTTTTTTGTTTTTTGTTTTTTAGTATAGTTTTTAGTGTTTGTTGTCATTGGGGGATTTGATTTTTGGTTTTCTTGCTCTCTTCTTTCTATCCTTTTTTTTATAACTTAAAAATTTTTTTATTTTTATTAATTTTCTTTTATATTTCATTTTAATGACTCTTTTATTTTATTTTATTTTACTTGATTCTTTATTTATTTCTTTTTTTTCTCCCTTTTCTTCTAAGCCATGTGGCTGACAGTGTCTGGGGCTCCAGCCAGGTGTCAGGCCTGTGCCTTTGAGGTGGGAGAGCCGAGTTCAGGACACTGGTCCACCAGAAACCTCCCAGCTCCACATAATATCAACTGAAAAGCTCTCCTAGAGATCTCCATCTCAACACTAAGATGCAGCTCTACTCAACGACCAGCAAGCTCAAGGGCTGGACACCCCATGCCAAACAACTAGCAAGACAGGAACACAACCACACCAATTAGCAGAGAGGCTTCCTAAAATCATAATAAGTCCACAGTCACCCCCAAAACACACTACTGGACGTGGTCCTGCCCACCAGAAAGACAAGATCCAGCCTCATCCACCAGAACACAGGCACTAGTCCCCTCCACCAGGAAACCTACACAACCAACTGAACCAACCTTAGCCACTGGAGACAGACACCAAAAACAATGGTGACTACAAACATGCAGCCAGCAAAAAGGAGACCCCAAAAACAATAAGTTAAGCAAAATGAAAAGGCAGACAAACACACAGCAGATTAAGGAGTAAGGCAAAAAAACACCAGAACAAACAAATGAAGAGGAAATAGGCAGTCTACCTAAAAGAATTCAGAGTAATGGTAGTAAAGATGATCCAAAATCTTGGAAGTAGAATGGAGAAAATAAAAGAAACTTTTAATAAGGACCTAGAAGAAGTAAAGAGCAAACAAACAATGATGATCAACCCAATAAATGAAATTAAATATTCTCTAGGAGGAATCAGTAGCAGAAAAAATGAGGAAGAAAATGGATAAGTGACCTGGAAAATATAATAGTGGAAATAACTACCATAGAGCAGAATAAAGTAAAAAGAATGAAAAGTAATGAGGGCAGTCTCAGAGTCTTCTGGGACAACATTAAATGCAACAACATTCGAATTACAGAGGTCCCAGAGAAGAATAGAAAAAGAAAGGGACTGAGAAAATATTTGAAGAGATTATAGTTGAAAACTTCCCTAATATGGGAAAGGAAATAGTCAGTCAAGTCCAGGAAGACCAGAGATTCCCGTACAGGATAAATCCAAGGAGAAACATGCCAAGACACATATTAATCAAACTATCAAAAATTAAATACAAACAAAAAATATTAAAAGCAGTAAGGGAAAAACATCAAATAACATACAAGGGAATCCCCATAAGGTTAACAGCTGATCTTTCAGCAGAAATTCTGCATGCCAGAAGGGAGGGGCAGTATATATATATATTTGTGTGTGTGTGTATGTGTGTGGTATGCATGACTCTCACTGTTGTGGCCTCTCCCATTGCGGAGCACAAGCTCCAGACCCGCAGGCTCAATGGCCATGGCTCACGGGCCTAGCCACTCTGCGGCATGTGGGATCTTCCCGGACCGGGGCACGAACCCATGTCCCCTACATTGGCAGGCAGGCTCTCAACCACTGAACCAACAGGAAAGCCTGGGGCAGGATATATTTAAAGTGATGAAAGGGAAAAGCCTACAACCAAGATTACCCTACCCAGCAAGGATTTCATTCAGATTCAATGGAGAAATTAAAACCTTTACAGACAAGCAAAAGCTAAGAGAATTCAGCACCACCAAACCAGCTTTAAAACAAATTCTAAAGGAACTTCTTTAGGCAGGAAATACAAGAAAAGAAAAATACCTACAATAACAAACCCAAAACAATAAAGAAAATGGTAATAGAAATATCATATCGACAACTACCTTAAAAGAAAATGGATTTAACAAAAGACATAGACTAGCTGAATGGATACAAAAACAAGACCTGTATATATTCTTTCTACAAGAGAAACACTTCAGACCAAGGGACACATACAGACTGAAAGTGAGGGGATATAAAAAGGTATGCCATGCAAATGAAAATCAAAAGATAGCTGGAGTCACAAAGAGAACACAAAGACTGGACACTGGGCACTCAGACCAGAGAAGAAAATGAGGGAGACTCAAATCACTCCCCAAATAAGAAGAGCATCAATTCTTCTGGCAAAAATAGATGGCAGACCACACTTAAAGTGAGCTGGGTACAAGTTCATAAGCAGAGACCAGAAAGCATCTTGGACACTTAGAAGAACATGCAGCAATAACCCATGAAATACACTGAAAGGGAACATGATGAATTGGACAAGACAAGAAGAGGATTTCAGCCATGTGCATGAAAGGCTCTTGCTGCTGCAGCCAAGAGTCAGTGCTGTGCCTCTGATGTGGGAGACCCAACTTCAGGACACTGGTCCACAAGAGACATCCCAGCTCCACATAATATCAAATGGCGAAAATCTCCCAGAGATCTCCATCTCAACACCAGCACCCAGCTTCACTCAACGACTAGCAAGCTACAGTGCTGGACATCCTATGCTGAACAACTAGCAAGACAGGAACACAACCCCACCCATTAGCAGAGAGGCTTCCTAAAATCATAATAAGTAAAAAGACACCCCAAAACACACCACCAGACATGGACCTGCCCACCAGAAAGACAAGATCCAGCCTCATCCACCAGAACACAGGCACTAGTTCCCTCCACCAGGAAGCCTACACAACACACTGAACAAGCCTTAGCCACTGGGGACAGACACCAAAAACAATGGGAACTACGAACCTGCAGCCTGCAAAAAGGAGACCCCAAACACAGTAAGGAAAGCAAAATGAGAAGACAGAAAAACACACAGCAGATGAAGGAGCAAGATAAAAACCCACCAGACCTAACAAATGAAGAGGAAATAGGCACTCTACCTGAAAAAGAATTCAGAATAATGATAGTAAAATCTTGGAAATAGAATAGACAAAATGCAAGAAACACTTAACAAGGACTTAGAAGAACTAAAGATGAAACAAGCAACAATGAACAACACAATCAATGAAATGAAAAATACTCTAGTTGGTATCAATAGCAGAATAACTGAGGCAGAAGAACGGATAAGTGACCTGGAAGATAAAATAGTACAAATAACTACTGCAGAGCAGAATGAAGAAAAAAGAATGAAAAGAACTGAGGACAGTCTCAGAGACCTCTGGGACAACATTAAATGCACTAATATTCGAATTATAGGGGTTCCAGAAGAAGAAGAGAAAAAGAAAGGGACTGAGAAAATATTTGAAGAGATTATAGTTGAAAACTTCCCTAATATGGGAAAGGAAATAGTTAATCAAGTCCAGGAAGCACAGAGAGTCCCATACAGGATAAATCCAAGGAGAAATATGCCAAGACACATATTAATCAGACTGTCAAAAATTAAATACAAAGAAAACATATTAAAAGCAGCAAGGGAAAAACAACAAATAACACACAAGGGAATCCCCATAAGGTTAACAGCTGATCTTTCAATAGAAACTCTGCAAACCAGAAGGGAGTGGCAGGACATATTGAAAGTGATGAAGGAGAAAAACCTGCAACCAAGATTACTCTACCCAGCAAGGATCTCATGCAGATTTGATGGAGAAATTAAAACCTTTACAGACAAGCAAAAGCTGAGAGAGATCAGCACCACAAAACCAGCTTTACAACAAATGCTAAAAGTACTTCTCTAGGCAAGAAACACAAGAGAAGGAAAAGACCTACAATAAAGAACCCAAAACAATTAAGAAAATGGGAATAGGAACATACATATTGAAAATTGCCTTAAATGTAAATGGACTAAATGCTCCCACCAAAAGACACATATTGGCTGAATGGATACAAAAACAAGACCCATATATTTGCTATCTACAAGAGACCCACTTCAGACCTAGAGTCACATACAGACTGAAAGTAAGGGGATGGGAAAAGATATTTCATACAATGGAAACCAAAAGAAAGCTGCAGTAACAATTCTCATATCAGACAAAATAGACTTTAAAATAAAGACTACTAGAAGAGACAAAGAAAGACACTACATAATGATCAAGGGATCAATCCAAGCACAAGATATAACAATTGTAAGTATTTATGTGCCCAACATAGGAGCACCTCAATACATAAGGTAAATAGTAACAGCCATAAAAGGGGAAATTGACAGTAACACATTCATAGTAAGGGACTTTAACACCCCACTTTCACAAATGGACAGATCATCCAAAATGAAAATAAATAAGGAAACACGAGCTTTAAATGATACATTAAACAAGATGGACTTAATTGATATTTATAGGACATTCCATCCAAAAACAACAAAATACACATTTTTCTCAAGTGCTGATGGAACATTCTCCAGGATAGATCATATCTTGAATCACAAATCAAGCCTTGGTAAATTTAACAAAATTCAAATTGTATCAAGAATCTTTTCTGACCACAATACTATGAGACTAGATATCAATTACAGGAAAATATCTGTACAAAATACAAACACATGGAGGCTAAACAATACACTACTTAATAAAGAAGTGATCACTGAAGAAATCAAAGAGGAAATTAAAAAATACCTATAAACAAATGACAGTGGAGACACGATGACCTAAAACCTATGGGATGCAGCAAAAGCAGTTCTAAGAGGGAAGTTTATAGCAATAAAATCCTACCTTAACAAACGAAAAATCTCGAATAAACAACCTAACCTTGCACCTAAAGCAATTAGAGAAAGAAGAACAAAAAAACCCAAAGTTAGCAGAAGGAAAGAAATCATAAAAATCAGATCAGAAGTAAATGAAAAAGAAATGAAGGAAACGATAGCAAAGATCAATAAAACTAAAAGCTGGTTCTTTGAGAAGATTAACAAAATTGATAAACCATTAGCCAGACTCATCAAGAAAAAAAGGGAGAAGACTCAAATCAATAGAATTAGAAATGAAAAAGGGGAAGTAACAGCTGACACTGCAGAAATACAAAAGATCCTGAGAGATTACTACAAGCAACTCTATGCCAATAAAATGGACAACCTGGAAGAAATGGACAAATTCTTAGAAATGCACAACCTGCCAAGACTGAATCAGGAAGAAATAGAAAATATGAACAGACCAATCACAAGCACTGAAATTGAAACTGTGATTAAAAATCTTCCAACAAACAAAAGCCCAGGACCAGATGGCTTCACAGACGAAATCTATCAAACATTTAGAGAAGAACTAACACCTATCCTTCTCAAACTCTTCCAAAATATAGCAGAGAGAGGAACACTCCCCAACTCTTTCTACGAGGCCACCATCATCCTGATACCAAAACCAGACAAGGATGTCACAAAGAAAGAAAACTACAGGCCAATATCACTGATAAACATAGATGCAAAAATCCTCAACAAAATACTAGCAAACAGAATCCAACAGCACATTAAAAGGATCATACACCATGATCAAGTGGGGTTTATTCCAGGAATGCAAGGATTCTTCAATATACGCAAATCAATCAACGTGATACACCATATTAACAAATTGAAGGAGAAAAACCATATGATCATCTCAATAGATGCAGAGAAAGCCTTAGACAAAATTCAACACTCATTTATGATAAAAAAAACCCTGCAGAAAGTAGACATAGAGAGAACTTTCCTCAACATAATAAAGGCCAAAAAATGCTTTCAACTGAAAGCATTTCCACTAAGATCAGGAACAAGACAAGGATGCCCACTCTCACCACTCTTATTCAACATAGTTTTGGAACTTTTAGCCACAGCAATCAGAGAAGAAAAGGAAATAAAAGGAGTCCAAATCGGAAAAGAAGAAGTAAAGCTGTCACTGTTTGTAGATGACATGATACTATACATAGAGAATCCGAAAGATGCTACCAGAAAACTACTAGAGCTAATCAATGAATTTGGTAAAGTAGCAGGATACAAAATTAATGCACAGAAATCTCTGGCATTCCTATATACTAATGATGAAAAATCTGAAAGTGAAATCAAGAAAACACTCCCATTTACCACTGCAACAAAAAGAATAAAATATCTAGGAATAAACCTACCTAAGGAGACAAAAGACCTGTATGCAGAAAATTATAAGACACTGATGAAAGAAATTAAAGATGATACAAACAGATGGAGAGATATACCATGTTCTTGGATTGGAAGAATCAACATTGTGAAAATGACTCTACTACCCAAAGCAATCTATAGATTCAATGCAATCCCTATCAAACTACCACTGGCATTTTTCACAGAACTAGAACAAAAAATCTCACAATTTGTATGGAAACGCAAAAGACCCCGAATAGCCAAAGCAATCTTGAGAACAAAAAACAGAGCTGGAGGAATCAGGCTCCCTGACTTCATACTATACTGCAAAGCCACAGTAATCAAGACAGTATGGTACTGGCACAAAAACAGAAAGATAGATCAATGGAATAGGATAGAAAGCCCAGAGATAAACCCATGCACATATGGTCACCTTATCTTTGATAAAGGTGGCAGGAATATACAGTGGAGAAAGGACAGCCTCTTCAATTCAATAAGTTGGGAAAACTGGACAGGTGGCTGTAAAAGTATGAGATTAAATCACTCCCTAACACCATACACAAAAATAAGCTCAAAATGGATTAAAGACCTAAATGTAAGGTCAGAATCTCTCAAACTCTTAGAGGAAAACATAGGCAAAACACTCTATGACATAAATCACAGCAAGATCCTTTTTGGCCCACCTCCTAGAGAAATGGAAATAAAAACAAAAATAAACAAATGGGACCTAATGAAACTTCAAAGCTTTTGCACAGCATAGGAAACCATAAACAAGACCAAAAGACAACCCTCAGAATGGGAGAAAATATTTGCAAATGAAGCAACTGACAAAGGATTAATCTCCAAAATTTATAAGCAGTTCATGCAGCTCAATAACAAAAAAACAAACAACCCAATCCAAAAATGGGCAGAAGACATTTCTCCAAAGAAGATATACAGACTGCCAACAAACACATGAAGGAATGCTCAACATCATTGATCATTAGAGAAATGCAAATCAAAACTACAATGAGATATCATTTCACACCAGTCAAAATGGCCATCATCAAAAAATCTAGAAACAATAAATGCTGGAGAGGGTGTGGAGAAAAGGGAACCCTCTTGCACTGTTGGTGGGAATGTAAATTGATACAGCCACTATGGAGAACAGTATGGAGGTTCCTTAAAAATCTACAAATAGAGCTCCCATATGACCCAGCAATCCCACTACTGGGCATATACACTGAGATAACCATAATTCAAAAAGAGTCATGTACCAAAATGTTCATTGCTGCTCTATTTACAATAGCCTGGAGGTGGAAACAACTAAGTGTCCATCATTGGATGAATGGATAAAGAAGATGTGGCACATATATACAATGGAATATTACTGTCATAAAAAGAAACGAAATTGAGCTATTTGTAATGAGGTGGGTAGACCTAGAGTCTGTCATACAGAGTGAAGTAAGTCAGAAAGAGAAGGACAAATACCGTATGCTAACACATATATATGGAATTTAAGAAAAAAAAAATGTTATGAAGAACCTAGGGGTAAGACAGGAATAAAGACACAGACCTACTAGAGAATGGACTTGAGGATATGGGGAGGGGGAAGGGTAAGCTGTGACAAAGCGAGAGAGAGGCATGGACATATATACACTACCAAACGTAAGGTAGATAGCTAGTGGGAAGCAGCCGCATAGCACAGGGAGATCAGCTCGGTGCTTTGTGACCACCCGGAGGGGTGGGATAGGGAGGGTGGGAGGGCGATGCAAGAGCGAAGAGATATGGGAACATATGTATATGTATAACTGGTTCACTTTGTTATAAATCAGAAACTAACACACCATTGTAAAACAATTATACTCCAATAAAGATGTAAAAAAAAAAAACGAACAGCAGAATTTCAAATACCAAATTTTAGATATTTAGGCAATGAACACTTCTGTATGTCACAGGATTTTTTTTAAAGCTACGTATTAGGGTTTCATCTAGCCAAAAAGAGAGAGAGAGAGAGAGAGAGAGAGAGACACTCACTGTAGAAAATTTAGAAAAAAAATTGAAAAAAGTTTGTGACCTTGGGTGTACAGAATAGGATTGATTAATCCTTTCTTCCTGACACATATACTCCTTGTTGGTCTAGCATGGCCTGCTTGTTTTATCTTACTATTTTAAATAATGTAGTCACTCATGAACACACCACCAGCAACAAGAGGTAGGACCCTGACAACACTTGCATGGTCTTCTCCCCAGTTCATCACCCTGCCTCTTCCCAGCTGAGCTGCCTATCATCCTGAATTAGTATTTATCACTACCTTGCTTTTGTTTGTATGTTTTCCTTGCCTTTATATACGTATGTGTGTGTTTTATATATATATACATATACACACACATTGTGATGGTTAACTTTATGTATCAATTTGGCTGGGCCACAGGGAGATTAGCTATTTGTTCAAACATTATTCTGTGTGTTTCTCTGAGGATGTTTTGGGATGAGATTAGCATTTACATTGATGGACTTTGAGTGAAGCAGATTGCCCTCCACAATGTGAGTGGGCCTCGTCCAATTCAGCAGAAGGTCTGGATAGAACAAAAAAGACCGGCCTCCCCAAGCAAGGGGGTGTTCTTCAGCAGACTGCCTTCAGACTCAGACTGGAGTATCGACTCTCCTCGGTCTCCAACCTGCAGCCCAGCATGCAGATTTTGGACTTACCAGACTTCATAACCACAGGACCCAATTCCTTATAAGAAATCGCCTCCTGTATATATAAACATCCTACTGGTCCTGGTTCTCTGGAGAACCCTAATACACATATATATTTCCCAATGTTTTTAAGGTTTTTAAATGTAAAAAAGGGATTCATGCTAAACACAGTCCTTTTTAACTTAATTTTTCATTTAATACAATATAACTAAAATTTAGCCATATTGTTACATGTCACTATAGTAGTTCATTTTGGCTACCTTATGAGAGTCTGTTCTGTGACTATTCTACAATTTGTTCATTCATTCTCCTGTTGATGGGCACCTGGGTTGATTTCAGTGTTTTGTTATAGAAATAATTTTTTAAAATGAAAAGAATATTAAAGTATATTTCCTCCCACTAAAAAAAAAAAAGAAAGAAAATAAGGGACAAAGTGATATGGATACAGAAATTTGTAGAATGGTTGTGAAAGGGAATACTGAGAGGTGCTGTGAATCTCAGGATTCTCTAAGATTGGATTAAATATAGTTGGGTAAATGGATTTTGTTGGGAGTGGGCTATTTGGATTTGGTTTGGATTTGGTTTCTCTGTTAAGAGAACAAAGTTTTCTTGGAATGCTGCTTTTGATAACAAATTGTGTGAGTTTCTTTGCCTTTAAGTGATCTGTGTTTGTTTTTGAAATCTTTTGACTTTGGTTAAGTGAATAAGTATTGTCTGCCAGATTCTAAAAGTTTGACCTCCAGCTACCTTTGAGATGCTTCAAAGTAACCCTGAGGTATCTCAGAGAAATATTAAATTAACTACGATTACCTGGTATGTTAAATTACAGGGAAAGCATTGTCAAATGAATGATAAGCCTTCTCAGGTTATACTGTATGGATAAATGTTATTAATACAGATATTCTAAAAATTACATGAAATTCCTAAAAATCTGGTATGTCCTGATAAAATGTTACCAGTCATAATTCTGGTTATTGTAACCAAGTTTCTTTACTGGTTACATCATAATCAGGTGTTTAACCATGACTTTTATATCTTTCTGTCATTTAAAGACAGTTATTGTTGTATCCTGATGCTTTTGCCAAAGTGCTTTATCTTCAAGAAGATTCATAGGAAGGAAATTTTGACAAGTACAAGTCTCTGATAAATTTCAGATTATACCACTAAACTGGGTAAGAAATTAAAGAATCCTGATAGAAAACCTGGTGGCTTCATAAAAAGTTAACAAAAGGATTAGTTACTGAGTGAACTGGTGAATATAGTTATAATGTTTATGGGTTTTTGTCTGGAATATTACTGGTTTTGATCAATGTTTTCCAGATATAGGGAAGCACTTCCCCTCAAGCTACTATGACTTAACAATTGGGTAAATTACACCTCTATGTTTAGAATTGAAATGCTATTCTTTTCTCTCTGCCTGGTCTCTCCAGAAATAGGAGAGTCTCAGGTTCTGAGGAGGCTTATCAAGTGAATGGGAAAAACTATCTCCTGGCATGTGCAAGAATTTTGATATTTTGGAGACCTCTAGAAAAGAGAAGTCCACTGAGGCAGAATCTGATGGCAGGCCTTTGTCATGGATTTCCTGGCCTTGAGAAGCCTTTGTGGGAATTCAGTCTGAGACTCCTGAGGAGTTCCACCAAAGCCAGTGTGGAGGAGCCTATGCGGTCAATAGATTGGACTTATTCTGGAAACAAATTAGCCTTGATTCGGCTGTGTTTTATGGAGATGAGGGTAATTAGGGAGAAAAATATTATGTTTCAATAGATATTAAATTCTAGTTCTGTTAAAGCTATTGTGTTAAGCACACTTTTGCCTTAATATTCAGGAGGACAAGAAAATTACCTAGTAGAGTTATCACAGAGTATAACTACTCATGATATATGACACTGCTTGCTTTAAGTATATTGCTAAAAGCACATGTACAAATGCTTGTGTTTCAAATGGGTGTAATAGATTATATATATATATGGCCTCTAAAATGATTCCCTATTAACATACCTCTGAGCTTGTTCACAATATCTGATCAGTTTTCCCCCAATGTGAAAAACTAGGCAAATATAAAGGAGGCCTAGCACCCCAGCTGCTTGCTGGTGCAAGCAGCTGACTCACCCCAGCATTGAGCAATGGATATTTTGATCATCAAAGTTTTCTACTGAAAGATTTACAATCAAAAGTTAAAATGATGAAGAATCTGCACACATTGAAGTATGGGGAAGTCATTCTGGCTTATACATGATGTAACTTAAACTTTACTGACCCAAGTGGCCTGCTTTGTGAACTTTCAGACATGCATTGTACACCTACTTTGGCCATTGAGGATAAAAGTACATTTGAAAGTCAAAATAGAGTAACCATGGTTCAGACATCCAAGGTAATACTAGGTGGCCATTGTGGATGTGACCTCAGATATGTTCCTGTGTTGCTGAATTTTCTGAGCTGTGTCAGACTAGGGGACACCACTAACCATTCTCAAAGCAATGGCTGCTGGCAGCTAGAAGCTGCAGCCTTACATTTTCAAGGTCTCCTCTTGTAACAATTAAATTTTTAGACAATAAGATTCTGTAGATCAGATGTTGGCAGAAAAAAAGGAGACTGTGTAGTGGCCAATAGCTCCTATTGTGTATATGTTAATACAACACCAGAAGTTAAAACCTACTTAAATAAAAGACTGGCTATCTGGCTACAAGTCTCCCCAAGGTGCTGGGTCCAGACTAGGTTTCAGGTTTATTCTCCTGATTTCCTCAGGGAATGAGATCTGTTTTCTCTCTTAAAGTTAGTTTGAATTGGGTCTGTTGCACCAAACTGGCAGACCAATTGACTGAGGTCTTAATCATACCAGACTCAGATCCAGGACTTGGAACTTAGGGATATTTATAATTTGGTGTACCTTCCCAAAACTGAGGCAGGACTATGACCCATTTCAGCAGGAAGTACCCC
>NW_006785665.1:190090-196588 GCF_000442215.2 Lipotes vexillifer
CAGGAAGTACCCAGAGTGGTTGTTCTCATGTTCTCTGAAAGATTTGGGGAAGGTTGAAAGACAAGGTGGGATTGAAACCAAGTCCCCCTACACCTGAGTTTCTCTGCTGAGTTTATGATTAACCTCTATACCCAATATGTTATTCCCTTTCTTATCCAACACCTGTTCTCCTCAAGATTGAGAAGTATCAAAGAAAAGGGGGGATTGAAACTGAGCGGGACCCTCGGCCTCCTGGGCATGAAAGCCTTTCTGGCCCCCAATTCTTGTTTGTAGAAATTACATTTCATTCAGCTCTTTGACCCTCGATGAATTCCAGAAAGCAGATTCAAACTGTTGTTAATCAAGGAAAGGATAGAATGCAGAAACAAAGGAGGAGCAAGCAAGAAAAAATAGGGCAGCCTTGGGAAAGGGTCCTGGTTCCTCCTCAAGAAATATACATAAAAATATCTTTAAGTTCTTCTGCAAGACCCCCCTCCCATGTGGAGGATGGCAACTTCAGACTGAGCACAAGATTTCTGGAACACTGCCTTGTTACCGCACCACTGAACAGAAGAAAGTCACACACCCTGCACCCCAAATTTTGCCTGTAAAAACTTTCCCCCAAAGACCATCAGGTAGTTTGGGGTTTTTGAGCATGAGCCACCCATTCTCCTTGCTTGGCCCTACATAAATCTTTCTCTGCTCCAAACTCTGACGTTTCAGTTTGTTTGGCCTCACTGTGCATCAGGCACACAAACTTGTGTTCTGTAACACTACTGGTATATGACCTTCTTTTCAGTAGTTCTTGACCTTTGGAGCTGCCACTACTGGCAGAGAGTTCCTAAAACATTTGGAATTTCCTAACTTTTGAAAGCAATCAGGGTATCTTTTGTTAGTTAATGAAGTGACTTTGGAAACCCCCTATATAACCTAAGGATGGGTGCTGGTTGTCAGTGGCGACAATCATGTAATTGGAGGGTTGGAACTTCCAGTCCCACCCTCTGACATCCAGGGAGGTAAGAGGGACTAGCAGTTGAATTGAACCCTATAGCCAATGATTTGATCAATTTACCTATGTAATGAAGTCTCCAAAAATAACCCAAAAGAATGGTGCTTGAAGAGCTTTCAGTTTGGTGAACACATTGAGGTCAGGAGAACAGCAGGATTAGAGTGGCATGGAAGTGCCACCAACTTACCCCATTTCTTGCCCTTTGCATCTCATCCATCTGGCTCTTAACTATCCTTTTATAATAGGTGATCTAATAGGTAAATGTTTCTCTAAATTCTGTAAGCCACTCTAGAAAATTAATCAGATCTAAGAAGGAGGTCAAGGGAAACTCCAATCTATTTGTGACTGGCAAGTCTGATTGCCCCCTACAGTCTTGTAGGTCTGAACACTCAAACTGTGGAATCTGATGCTGTATCCAGGTAGATAGAGTCAGAATTGAAATGAATTATAGGACACCCAAGATGGTCCAAAGTGTGCTTCTTGGATGTGTGAGGAAACCCCCTCCCTCACATATTGGAACTGGGTGATCAGAGTCCTTATATCACAACAGAATAAATGCAAAGAGAGTAGAAGGAAGGAGATAATAAAGAAAACGATACAATCATAGAAATAACCAACAACTCAAAACATAGTTTTTGAAAAAATTTATAAAATTGATAATCTCCTGTCAAGATCAGAGAGAGAAAACAAAGAAAAGAGAGAGAACCTATTTCTAAGATCTGGTTAAAAAAGGTGGGGTACATAATTATGAACCCTATAGACATTAACATGATAAAAAGAAGATATTATGTACAAGCCAACAGTAAATTAGAACTCTGAACAACTTGGACAAATCCTTTAAAAACACAACTTACCAAAGAGGACACAAAGAAATAGACAATTTGAAAAGAGTTATATTTATTTATTTATTTTTTATAAATTTGTTTATTTTATTTTATTTACTTTTATTTTTTTGGCTGCATTGGGTCTTCGTTGCTGCATGTGGGCTTTTCTCTGGTTGCCGTGAGCAGGGGCTACTCTTCATTGTGGTGCACAGGCTTCTCATTGTGGTGGCTTCTCTTCTTGGGAGCATGGGCTCTAGGCACATGGGCTTCAGTAGTTGTGGCACACAGGCTCAGTAGTTGTGGCTCGTGGGCTCTAGAGAACAGGCTCAGTAGTTGTCGCGTACAAGATTAGTTGCTCCACAGCATGTGGGATCTTCCTGGACCAGGGCTTGTACCTGTATCTCCTGCACTGGCAGGCAGACTCATAACCACTGCACCACCAGGGAAGCCCCATTATTTTTATTTTTAAAAATTATCTGTGAAATTTAAAACTCCCTTCCCCCAAAAAACTTCCCAACACGTCTTCACTACTGAATTTTACCAAATATTTATTTAAAAAATAAATATATAACAGAAACTCTCCCAGAGAACAAAAACAGAGGAAAGATTTCTTGACTTGTTTTAGGAGGTTAAAAACCCTCAAAATACCAAAGAAATTATAAGAACTAAAAAACATAAACAAAATATTAGCAAACTGAATCCACATAATACTTTATGAACAAGACAGATAAGTTGCAGAAACCCAATTTTGTTTTACCATTTGAGATTCAATAAGTGTGACTCACAACATTAAAAGGAAAAAAAATATGTAAAAGATTTTGTCATTTCATGATAAGCCCTAATGAAATTCAGTAGCCATCCATAATAATAATGATAATAAAAAACATTTAGCAACTTTGAAAGTGTTCTTAATCTAATAAAAAGTACACATGAAACACTTGCAGCAATTATCATAGCTAATATTCTCTTGAATAATTCTTATCCAATACAAGTAAAAAGATGAGAATGTCAGATGTCAATTCTATTCAACAGTGTACTGCTGTTCACAACAAGTGCCATTGAGCAAGAAAATGCAATAAAAGAGATCATGAGGATTGAAAAGAAACAACTGGAATTTTCATACTTAGAGCTGTCATGAGAGTATGCATAGAAAATCCAAAAGGACCTACAGATAAAATATTAAACTTAATAAGTTAATTTAACACGGATACTGGAAACAAGGACAAAATATTTTTTAACATATTTCTATAGATTAGCAAAAACCACACAAACACATACACATGCACACAAACTCTCATATAAAAAGAGTTGAAAAGCCCTTATATTCTGAGACTGAAGATCTGTTTTTGAAAGTCAATCATCCAGAGGTCATAGTTAAAGTCATGGGTAAATTAAGGTTTTCCAAGGTAAGGACACAGAGGAAAATCACAAGTCCAAGAAACCACCTTTGAGGGATGATGACTTGGGGGAGGGAGGAGAATAAGAAGAGTAAAGAAAACAAGGAAAGGGCATAATAAGAATGTGGAAAAACTGTTACAAGACATCAGAAAGCATAGTAATATCAGAATTTTTAAGCAAGTAAATATTCTAACTCAGTTCTTTTAAAAGGAAAAATGAGGGCTTCCCTGGTGGCACAGTGGTTGAGGGTCCGCCTGCCGATGCAGGGGACACGGGTTCGTGCCCTGGTCCGGGAGGATCCCACATGCCGCGGAGCGGCTGGGCCCGTGAGCCATGGCCGCTGAGCCTGCGCGTCCGGAGCCTGTGCTCCGCAACGGGAGAGGCCACAACAGTGAGAGGCCCACGTACTGAAAAAAAAAAAAAAAAAAGAGGAAAAATGAAATCTGTTGTGTTCATATAACTAAAATATCCAGAGGTAGGTCAGTCTCCACATGTGGTCTTTGGCTCTGTCATCATTCTATTCTATTTGTGAACTTCATTCCTGGGCCAGCTTTACCTATGGAACAAAATTCTATAGCAACTTGGAGCTTTGAAGGCATCATACCCCCAAGACAGAGTCCCTCCTTCCTCAACCACCAAATATAAACTATTGCTTTATTTAAGTGGGATCACCAATTATTCCAACTAAGTGCTGAGGGAGGAGGTGAAATTCTGTTCATTATCTTAGACCTTGGTTCTCATCTGGGGTCAATTTTGCCCCCGAGGGACATTTGGAAATGTCTGAAGATATATTTGGTTATTGTAACTGGGGAGGTACTACTGGCACCCAGTGAGCTGTGGCCAGGGATGCTGCTAAAAGTCCTGCAGTGCATTGAACAACCCTCCATAACAAAGAATTATGCAGCCCAAAGTGTCAACAGTCCAAAGCCTGAGAAATCTTTAGACAAGAGTTTCTTAAAATTAAATGTTCATCTGAATAACCTAAAAGGCTAATTAAAACACAGCATTCTAGTTCCCATTCCAGGATTTTCTGACTCAGTAAGCCTAGAGTGGGGCCTGAAAATGTCTTCATCTAACAAGCTCACAGGTACAACTCCTGCTGGTGGTCCATAGTCAACACTCCATGAAACACTCTAATCAGGGCCCTGGCCTGTAGCTGAGGGTGCAGTGAAGCATAGGACAGCATGTTGGCTCTAAAAGATGAGTTGGAGTTTAATGCATCCTGGAGAAATAAACAGCTGTGCTAATGCAGAGAGAAAAAACTATGTCTTCAGTCATTTCCTACCCTGCCCCAATCCTAAAGTCCATGTTGTTCTAAAATGTCCAGGTGGGAGAACTGCTTCCAGTACCCCTGGCTTCCGAAAAATTCCGCTTGCTCTGACCTCCCTTCCTAAGTCCTTCAAAAAATATACCCAGACCTTGCCTGCGCCCGCCCGGAGCCAGCGGTCCTCCACGCACCCCGCATCCAGTGAGACGCGCTGCACACCGGCGGACCGGACATGGGCAGAGCGATGGTGGCCAGGCTCGGACTGGGGCTGCTGCTTCTGACACTGCTCTTACCTACACAGATTTATTCAAGTCAAACAACTGTTGTAACACCTTCAAGTAACTCCTCCCAGCATACCTCAGCTGCCCCCAATCCAGAGAATGCCGCCACCAAGGCAAATGACTGTGCTCTGCAGTCAACAGCCAGTCTCTTGGTGATCTCACTCTCCCTTCTACATCTCTATTAAGAGACTCAGGCCAAGAAACATCTATACTTCTCCATCCTCTAAACCCAATTCAGATGGCATCCAGACATCCAGTGTGACAAGGGAAAAAAAAAAACAGGTCTTCATTGAATTAATCTGCTAGTTCCACACCTTATTTTATTGACAGAAACTGTTGAGGATCCCAAATTTGATTGGTTTGAAGAGCATGTGAAGGGTTTGACTAGAGGATGAATGCTAATATTAAATCTGCTGGAGTTCCCTGTACAAGATGAAGAGAGACAACATCCAAAATTAGTTAAGAGATGATTTCCTTAAATGTGGCTTAAGAAGTATGGACACATAAAACTCTACCTTAAAAGAATAGATTTTATCTTACTTAGAGATAAAGAATGAGATGTAGAACAGAGATTCAGTTTTCATTTGGCTCATTAAATTTATAAGGCCATAAAACAATGAGGTAAAACAGAAAGCTTCTGTGATTCTATTTATATGTACATTAGAAGGAACTTCCAGGTGCTACTGTAAATCCTCAATGTGTTGTATCAGCAGTACTAATTTAATGCTGATGTACCCTAGAGAAAGTTTTATGTTAAGCTATCACTGTTCTCTTGGGAACTGAAATCTTTCCCTTGGGGATTGGGTTTGACATTGCATTTGAGTTTTTATATAGTCATTGATATGTACCAGGGCAATGATGGATTGGAATCTATCCCAAATCCAAGCATAATGAGTACATTTTGCTTCTATACTTACCAACTATTCTTATTCAAAAAGAGCACTAGATTCATTTAGCTAAACAGATAACAAAGAGTAGAATTATATTGATCTCAACTAATTTCAAAATGCTTTTTATTTCTGCATATGTCGAATACTTTTTACAGTTTAAAAAATGATCTGTTTTGAAGGTAAGATTGACAAATCTTGAAATTAAAAAAGCAAATATGTGAAGGAGCTAAACTATAAATCAAATATATTTGGCAAGGGAAGACTGGAAGCTTGCTTACATTAAATTCAGAAAAACTTTTATACTCTTTTCTGTAAATACTTTTTTTTAAACTGAATCAGAATAGCCACATTTGGAACACTTTCTGTTATCAATCAATATTTTTAGATAGTTAGAACCTGGTCCTAAGCCTAAAGTGGGCTTGATTTTGGAAAGTAAATCTTTTCACAACTGCCTTGATGCACAGAAACCTTTTTAAAAATAGACACTCCCTAAGTCTTTTGTTCACATGATCACACACTGATGCTTAGATGTTCCAAAATCTAATATGGCCACAATAGTCTTGATAACCAAAGTCATTTTTTTCCATCTTTAGAAATCTACACTGGAACAACCATATCCAACAGATCTCAAGCTACTATGTATGTGAACGAGCCTTCTCTTTTGTTTCATACCTGAATGCTGTACATCTATTTTGAATTGTATATTGTGTTTGTGTATTTATGCTTTGGTTCATAGTAACTTCCCATGTTATGGAATTGATTTGCATTAAACACAAACAGTAAATTAAAATTTATATATATATATATATATATATATATATATATATATATATATATATATATACACACA
>NW_006785665.1:196598-198694 GCF_000442215.2 Lipotes vexillifer
ATATATATATATATATATATATATACCCAAATTCTCCCCTCTTCCCCCTTCCTATTCTTTTAATTAAATGAGTTTGGATTTTTTTAATGAGGTTTCTAGAAAACTGGAATAAGCAAAAGAATCAATAAACATAAAGTCAACAATGTAACTGACTTGATAAACCATAGATATCAAAGTCCCTGAGAGTAAGAAAAGCCCTCTTGACTCTTTGCTTGAATATTTAACAACCCATCTGCACTATTACTCCTCACCCATCCTGCCTCTCATGCATTCTCACTGGAAAATGAGAAACAGGATCCTTTTCTGATTAATCTTTATATGTAAACTATAGTTATAATATGGGCAGAAGTGGTTTTCTCCAGAAGAGCTCAGGGCAGAAACAAGGAGAGCGTGATATTTTTTGCTATGTGAGAATATCTCAATAAGAGGAAAATCTAGAATATCAACTAAAGAGGAAAAAAAGGAAGGAGATAATTTTGAAAAAAAAAAAAAAAAAAAACCATTAACGGGGCAGTTATAGCAACTTAGATTATTTTATTAAACAAACACATATGCAAGTGAGAGATCTTGCCTGGGATCCATCTAGAGCAAACCTTTCTCTCAAGGAACTTATAAGTAGAAAGAAAAGAAAAACAAAAAAGAACTGCAATGTTGTGGGTACAGAGTAATGTGGATCTCAGCATGACACCACACAAGGGAGGGTTACTTCCACTGTAGCACTAAAGAAGGCCTCCTGGAGAAAGAAGCTGCTCAGCTGGCCCTCATGGTTAGAAAATCATTCAAGCAGAGGCAAAGATATTATGTTAAAATAGTTCAGCATCTCTGCAAATACAATTATCTCAGCATAATTATAGTTAGCTCACTTTAACAAATGATATTTCAGCAGAATCACAAAAAAAGAGTTCAAATAAGAAGCCAAAGGGATGTCACTGTTAAGTCATGGACATCATTTCACTTATTCCGAGGTACATTCTTCCTCACCTCACATCTATGAAATCTGAGTGGATCCTACTATTGATATTGTCTCATAATAACAATTTTTTATTATTTTTCTGCTAGTGTATAAATTATGATTTATCTTACAAACTATGGGTACTCTGATTTGTCCAAATCTGATGATTATTTGATGAAATATGATGAGATTGACTCCTGGGCTGACAGAGTTTCTGGACTCCTGGTTACTGATCCCAAATGGAAATGGAGACATGGTGAGGGCTCATGAGATATTCTGAAAGGACCTGTTAAGATCACAAGCAAAAAATTGTTCTACATAAGAGATATTTGTACACCATGTTCATAGCAGCATTATTCACAATAACCAAAAGGTAGAATCAACCCAAATGCCCATTGACAGATGAACGGATAAACAAAACAGCCTTAAAAAGGAAAGAAATTCTAATACATACTACCACATGAATGAATTATAAGAACATTATGCTAAGTGGAATAACCAGTCACAAAAAGACAAATAGTGATGATTCCATTTATATGAGGTACCTAGAGTAATCAGATTCATATAGACAGAAAGTACCATGGTGGTTGCCAGGGACTAGGGGAGCAAGGAATGGGGAATGTGGTTTAATGGGCAGAGTTTTAGTTTACAAGATAAAAAAAGTTCTAGAGATGGGTTGCACAAAATATGAATGTACTTAATACTACTAAACTGTATGCTTAAAAATGGCTAATGCAGTAAGTTTTTAAGTCATGTATATTTTACCACAATTTTTTAAAAATAGATTTATCAGGACTTCCCTGGTGGTGCAGTGGATAAGACTCTGGGCTCCCAATGCAGCAGGCCTGGGTCAATCCCTGGTCAGGGAACTGGATCCCACACGCGTGCCACAACTAAGAGTTTGTATGTCACAACTAAGGAGCCCATGAGCCGTAACTGTGGAGCCCACCTGCCTCAATTAAGGAATCCACGTGCTGCAACTAAGGGGCCCGCCTGCTGCAACTAAGACCCGGCACAACCAAACAAATAAATAAATGTTTTTTAAAAATAGACTTACCTAAAGATGGGAGTGGGGAAGAAAGGGGAAAGGGTCTGCTGGAAATACTGAGGCTAAAATATGTAATAGATAAAATGGAGGGAAAGA
>NW_006785665.1:198704-206680 GCF_000442215.2 Lipotes vexillifer
AAAGATTAAAAAAACTCACCAGCGCCTCAAAAACCATAATGCAAGACATATCAAAAGGACCAAGGAGGGCACTAATATTGCCAAAAATATCAAGCTGACGGACGTGGGGTGACCTGGCAATTGGAAGAGGACACAGGGATGTCACTTCAAACCCATTCTCTAGTTCTTCTGGCTTTGTTACCCACCTGAGTGTCAGCACCACCACTATCAGCTTCTGATGCATAGGCATCTGTGATTCTCTCTCTCATACTCCTGGATATCATATATTCACAGCCACCCCTTGTCTCTCCCTCTTACCCCATCCCACCCAGTCTATAGGTCCTTCATTCTTATCTCTTCTATACCTTAGATCATCTATTTTCATTCCTCTTGGAACTGTAGTCCCAGGAATAAATCTCAACCTCTGTCTCTCTGTCTCTTTTTCTCTCTCTGACTCTCTGTCTCTCTCTCCTTCCCTCTTTCCATTCCTTTCTCCCCCCGTCCCTCCCTATCTCATGAATCAAATCCCTCCATTTTCCCAGTCCCTTCCTCTGTGCTTGAGGACCATCTCCTCCCATTCCCAGCTGGGCCCCAGTCCTTACTCACCCCAGTAGACGATGATGTCCTGGTCTCCTAGACTGCTGTGCTTCACTCGGCAACTCAGGCCAGTCTCCTCCCCAGCCGTCACATTCAGGGTTACTCGGAGATACCATGTCCCATCAGCATTGGGCACAATATCACCTTGCTGAGTGCCAGATTGCTTCTGCTCGCCCCTCATCCACATCACCCACACAGGTTTCGGGTAGAATCCTGAGACACGGCACACCAGCAGCAGACGGCCAGGCGCAGAACTGGGGTCACTGGACAGCCAGGCCTCGGGCTTCACTGGGGCAGGAAGAGGCAGGGAGACTGTCAGATTATGACTCTAATTTAGAGCATAGGCATTCAGAAACCCACAAGTTTGGACAGTGACCTCTTCTACTCCTATGGGAACCAAATCATTTATTGATTAAGCCCCTCTCTCCTTAGGTACCTTCTACTCTTGAATTTAAAGAAGGTGGCAGGACATGAAATAGAAAAGTCTTATGAAGAGAAAAGAACTAACCTTGCCTCTGCAGTTCGGCCTTCCCTGCATCGAGGACACCAAGGAGAAACGAAGGGCAGGTTTCTGAGAGGAGCGTCTTTATGATACCCCAGATGCCTTTGTACTGAGTGATGAGTGCACAGAACTGCTGCGCCCTGCTGCCGCCCTCTGGGGCAGGTGCACATGAATGATTCTTAATGCTCACGAAATCCTGTCCTCCTAAAGCTCCCCTCAAAAAGCTTCGTATGGACTTCCCAGAATGCAACTCACAGCCTCCTATGCCCTGGATCACAAAGGGGTCTGGATACAAGGAAAACAGGGACAAAGTTACTAAAAAGCAAACAAGAAAGGAAGGTATGGGGAAAGGATGTGGGGCTTTGGATTTAGGGGGTGGGAGAAAGGTCTGAGATGTCAGATGACTCAAAAACTAATTGCAGTATTCAGAGCCTTTTCAGAAAGAAGAGCATTGGGGAGAGGTATGCATGTCATAAATGGTGGGGATGGTCTGCTGTAAGGCTGTAGGGTGGGCATGAGGGGAGAAGGGGAGCAGCTTGTGATGGACTCAGGAGTGCAGCATTCCAGGGTGAAGGGGAGAGTTACATTGAGAGAAGGGATCAGGCAGGAGATGTTTGAGGAGATGGATTGGAGGAGGAGGAAGTCACACTTCAGTTCACTCAGGCACAGAGTGGAGAAGTGAGGGCTTTGTCCTTGGGGTTAGAGAGAAGCCAGTTATGCACAAACAAACCAGGAGATGGTTACAAAGGTGGACCTTCATTTATCACACAGGGGTGCGAGAAACAGGAAGAATCTGGAGTACTTGGTGGAGGTGTGGAGTCAGAGTTGGAGACTACTCTGGAGAAGTGTGTGCATGCAGTTGGGTAAAGTGGGAGGACGGGACCAAGATCCAAGAGAGTAATAGCCTTAACCAGGAGAGAGAAAAACCATTGGGAATCTCCCCGGAGCAGAGGACTGTACTCACATTCAATCTGGACTTTACTGATATAGTCCTGCACTTCCTTGGTGAATCCAATGGTGTAGGCTTGGAATAGGCCCTCCAGCTCAATCATCTCCTCATCACTGAAGTTGCCCTTGGACCAGGGCTTCAGGCAAATGGCAGTGCCCGAGTCACTGTCCCAGCCATGAATCTGAAAATCATCTAACCAGCCTGAGCCTTGATTTTGTGCCGAGGTGCTGTTGGCAAAGGTCAAAATCTGGATAACATGGTAAGAGGTTGGCCCCTGGAAGGCTGTGGGTGGTGGAAGGATAAGAAGAGTGAGGAGAAAGAAAGAATCAGGATGATAAAGAACCCAGAGTCTGAACAACAACACAGAGCCTAAGACATTTGCCTGCCCCAAGGCTTCTAGCTCCATCCCCAACCTCCAGAATGCGGGGAGAGGGCTGGAGACAGGAGGGCCCTGACCCTTAGTGATAGGTGCAGCATGCTTTCATCCAGACCCCCTGCACCTGTTCTGGGAGCTGCCAGAGTTCCTCTTACCATCCTCATTGTCACCACCTGGGACGATAACTGCTAGCAATAGAAGTCGCAGAAGCAGCATTTCATTGGGAACTTCTGACCCTCAGAGCTGGTGTTCGATCTCTAATTTCAGCAAACCTTTTTCTCAGTACTCTAGAGTGACTTCCTCTCTCTTCCAACTGATAAATTTCCTCACCCACACTGCACGCCACAGAAATACTGTGTCTTCTACAGCTTTGTCCTCCCACTGTGCCACTCATTTCCGCTCCAGCCCTTGACTTGCAGATATTTTTTAAAGTCTCTGGCTTCCAGCTGTTCTCCTTGACCTCAGCTTTCTTCATATTTATTACTTCGGAAAAGCTCCCGTGCGATGTTAAAAGGTTATTTCACCTCCCCAATCCTTTATTTCCACATCTGTTAAATAAGAGGGTAATATTAAACAATTGCTCTGCTTCCAGTCTCTTTTAATCTAGAAGAATTCCTTTGGTTTATACACCCAACTGGACCTCCCTCCTCACTGCCCCTTTCCTCTGGCACTTTGTCATTACCTCTTCCCAACGTTCTCAATGGCCCCTCTTTCTTATCTCATCCCTCTTACCTGGTCTCTCTAACCCACATTATGGTTTCTGAGTGTGGGTGTGTGTTGACAATCATTTACATGTATGCAAAGCATTTAAATCACTGCTTTATCGTATTTGATTCTGGGACCCAAATGCCAAATGCTTTCATCCTATGTGACCCAGGTCACTGCCACAATCCCTTATCTGTGCAACACAATCCAAACCCTCTCTCTATCTGTTCAGCACTCTGGTTCAGAATTGCTATAAAAATGTACCTGATCATGTCAAGCTGATGCTTAAAATATTTCAATTACTTTCATGAAAAATAATCCAAACTCCTACTATGTATGTCAGTTTTATATAAAAAGGCTCATATAGATATATCATTCCACAAGAAAAAGGCTGGGGGAGGTAAAAGGAGTGGGATCTGTGAAAAAGGGAAACTGACAAGACTATTTGTACCAGTGAACACTTATGAACATAAATGCAAGAGTCTGAAATCTGTATGAAATGCAATAGAGAGAGAAGGGGATGGTTATATAGGACCCCCAAAGAATATAGGACCCCCAAAGAATATATAGGACCCCCAAAGAATAATCTGAGATGGGTGGGACATCCTCTGATTAGAATCCAGCCTGGCTGAGGGTCCTGGCTGTCCTGGGGGAGCCCAGTGCTCTTCCTCTGTCACCAGCCTTCCCCAAGCTCCCTCTTCTCTCCCCATTGGTGCTCAGGCCACAGGCAACCTCATGCTTGCCTTTCCCTGGGCTCTTACCTGGCCCTCCCCCAAGCTCACCTCAGTGGGTGGTTTTCCTGCTAGAGAGCACTGTCCTCAGCACTCCAGTGTCCTGTCCCTGCCCCAGTGTCACACTCTACCCCCTCATCCCCTCTCTGCCAGCAGAAAACTCACCCTCTGCACACTTCCCTATTCCAGAAACCCCACTGCCTTCCACAACCACACGCCTTTTACTTGGCCTTTCATTTCCCCATTAGCTCATCTTCAAGCTATTCTCTCCACTTTCTGGCTCCCAGCAGCAGTCCCTGCCTCTGTTCTGTGTCCTCCCCCCTCTCACACCTACAGCAGTAGGAAGGGTCCCACCCTGAGATCTAGGGTAAATCACTTACTAGAATGCATTGATCACTGCCCTGGGTCTCAATTTCTCCCACTGTAAAATGATCGGACTAAAAGAACTTGACATTCTCCAATTCTGCTTCAACTTTAACATTCTTTGACTCGGTCTGTGTTCACATTCGTTTTTATTTACATAGTCTGTTCTTTCTGTGCCTCCTGGGCCTCATTTCTTACTTTTCTATGGCTCCATAATGTTCTCTATTTACCCTTAATCTGAGTCCCCAAGGTCTCATCTCTATTTTGTCACCACTCCTCCCTAATTTATCTATTCATTCTAAGTGCTGCTCACCACCTTGGCTAAATTTTGAAACATAAAGCATTGCCTTATCATTAGACCGTTAGATTTCTTTGTGTAAATATATGAACAACAGGCAAGATGCTTTTTTTTTTTTTTTGCAAAATAGAAGCCAAGAAATGAACAAGAAAAAACTACCACAAAACAGAGATATACCAGGTAAGCTATAGTTTTATAAATTATTTATACATGTATATGCTGACCTTACAAGATGATAAGAAAGTCTTCAAGAAGCAAATTAAATAAGACATTGAAAACAAGAGTGGGAAATAGAAGCTTCCCAGGGCATTGTCGAGGGTTGGTTCCCAAGGCTTTTGTCTACAGTAGCCACATGGGTGAGGAGGTAAGGTCTTGAGATCACCCCCCCAACCAAAAAAAAATGCAAGTTATCATGAGACTATCTACTACATCCTCAGTAAAACTGGACCAGAAAAAAAAAAAAAAATCCATCCAACTGAACAGGGAAATAACAAGGAACGTTATGGTTGCCTTATGCTCTGCCTAGGAATTTTTAAAATTATTCTTAAGAAATTTCTTAGTCACGGGTTTGCCTCACATGAGTTTGGCATTGAAAATATTCTAATTAATTTGGAATGCCCAATCCAAGAAATGAATATCAAAAAAGTGGTTCCAGGAGAGGAGGCATGAATAGGTAGGGCACAGAGGATTTTTAGGATGGTGAAAATACTCTATATGATATTATAATGATGGATATATGCCACTCTATATTTGCCCAAACCCATAGAATGCATAAAGTTTTTTTCTAAACAATCAGTAAAAAAGAAAAACAATTCTGATCAACTTATGCTGGACAACAGACTGGATTATCTTTCCATGTTCTCTAAATAAAATGATCATTTTTAAATTATTTCTCTGAATGATGTATTATTTCTAGAATTTTGTCAGCTTTTTTAAAATTGAAGTATAGTTGAGGTACAATTTTATATAAATTGCAGGCATACAGCATAGTGATTCACAATTTTTATAGGTTACACTCCAGTTGTAGTTATTATAAAATATTGGCTATATTCTCTGTGTTGTACAATATATCCTTCTTTGTCAGCTTTTTAAAAATTGAAATTTATTGTCATTTCTGTTGTGTCTTTTAAATATTAAGTATCTGACATAAATCACAGCAAGATTCTTTTTGACCCACCTCTGAGAGAAATGGAAACAAAAACAAAAATAAACAAATGGGACCTAATGAAACTTCAAATCTTTTGCACAGCAAAGGAAACCATAAACAAGACCAAAAGACAACCCTCAGGATGGGAGAAAATATTTGCAAATGAAGCAACTGACAAAGGATTAATCTCCAAAATTTATAAGCAGCTCATGCAGCTCAGTAACAGAAAAACAAACAACCCAATCCAAAAATGGGCAGAAGACCTAAATAGACATTACTCCAAAGAAGATATACAGACTGCCAACAAACACATGAAAGAATGCTCAACATCATTAATCATTAGAGAAATGCAAATCAAAACTACAATGAGATATCATCTCACACCAGTCAGAATGGCCATCATCAAAAAATCTAGAAACAATAAATGCTGGAGAGGGTGTGGAGAAAAGGGAACACTCTTGCACTGCTGGTGGGAATGTGAATTGGTTCAGCCACTATGGAGAACAGTATGGAGGTTCCTTAAAAAACTACAAATAGAACTACCATATGACCCAGCAATCCCGTTACTGGGCATATACCCTGAGAAAACCAAAATTCAAAAAGAGTCATGTACCAAAATGTTCATTGCAGCTCTATTTACAATAGCCTGGAGATGGAAACAACCTAAGTGCCCATCATTGGATGAATAGATAAAGAAGATGTGGCACATATATACAATGGAATATTACTCAGCCATAAAAAGAAACGAAATTGAGCTATTTGTAATGAGGTGGATAGACCTAGAGTCTGTCATACAGAGTGAAGTAAGTCAGAAAGAGAAAGACAAATACCGTATGCTAACACATATATATGGAATTTAAGAAAAAAAAATGTCATGAAGAACCTAGGGGTAAGACAGGAATAAAGACACAGACCTACTAGAGAATGGACTTGAGCATATGGGGAGAGGGAAGGGTAAGCTGTGACAAAGCGAAAGAGTGGCATGGATATATATACACTACCAAACATAAGGTAGATAGCTAGTGGGAAGCAGCCGCATAGCACAGGGACATCAGCTCGGTGCTTTGTGACCACCTGGAGGGGTGGGATAGGGAGGGTGGGAGGGAGATGCAAGAGGGAAGAGATATGGGAACATATGTATATGTATAACTGATTCACTTTGTTATAAATCAGAAACTAACACACCATTGTAAAACAATTATACCCCAATAAAGATGTTAAAAAAAAAGATATACAAAATAAATAAATAAAATAAATATTAAGCATCTTACAACTGAAAAAAAAATTGGTTTCAAGCTGGTCGCTTGGCAGACGAAAACACAAACCTGAATTCTAGGGATCCATGACCAATACAATCTTCTTTTTTCTAATATAGGCAGTCCTTGCTTTGCACAATTTCAGTATACACAAATTTCAGTTACCATGGTTTATTTAAATAATGCCAATCCCCCAACAACATGGCTCAGTTTCAGTTGCCACAGTATACTAAAGATTAGTAATTGAACAAAGCACAAACTTTACTAGTAACTCTTCATTCTATGAATGACTACGGAAATAATAAAAGTGCAATCAGTAACCAATGACATCAGTGATCAATCACAACACTTCTTTCACAGTCTGTCAGTGGCTGTTAATTCTGTTCCATGCATGGACAGCAAAATGTGTACAGTTGACCCTTGAACAATATGATTTGAACTGCATGAGTCCACTTATACGTGAATTTTTTTTTTCAGTAAATACAGTACTACACGATCAGAGGTTGGTTGAATCTGCACATGCAGAACTGTGGGCTCAGAGGGCCAACTGTAAAGTTACATGTGGATTTTCAGTTGCGCAAAGAGTTGGTCCCCCTAACCCCACGTTGTTCCAGGGTCAACTGTACTTGCGTTATCTCCTTGTATTCCAATAATAAATCCGTGTAACATTTAAATGAAGAATAATAGAAAGAGGGAATCGGCCAAGAAAGATGAAAATGAAAATGCTGGAAGTGAGATTTGAATTGAATGTAAATGAAATCATAGAAGAAATAGCAGACCTGGGGAATGTTGATACTGCCACTGGTTGAGAAATTATGGATACGAACTTAGAGGAACTTAGTGAAGGCAAACTTACCAGTATAAATGAGAAGGGTGAAAGTGTCCCAGATGAAGTGACGCCTATAGAAAACTTCACATTTAAAGAACTCTCTATGTATCAGAAACTCAAAGTGTAAATTGGAAGCTGGCCCAGTCTTAGAAAGGAGTATGACAATTCACCAAGGCATAGAAAAGATACTCTATATCTATAAGTTATAGAATGAGAATAAAGCAAGCACAGTTCAAACCGCTCT